>NC_092040.1:7822537-8089627 GCF_003086295.3 Arachis hypogaea | reverse complement strand
GGTATATAAAGCTTCCTGGATCTTGAAGCTTTTCTGGTAAGCTTTTTAATATGACTGCACTGCATTCTTCAGTGAGAAACACTTTTTCCGTTTCTTCCAATCCTTCTTATGACTTAAGATTCTTTCATGAACTTAGCATAAGAAGGTATTTGCTCAAGTGCCTCTGCAAACGGAATCTTTATTTCAAGAGTCCTTAGATAGTCTGCAAAGCGGGCAAATTGTTATCCTGTTCCGCTTGGCGGAGTTTTTGAGGATAAGGCATCTTGGCTTTATATTCTTCAACCTTAGATGCTGCAGGTTTATTCCTTACAGAAGTGGTTGAAGAAGCCTTGTTAGAGGGATTACTGTCAGCACTCTCAGGTGTCTGATCTCCCTTGGCGTTTGAACGCCAGGAATGGGTGAAGTTTGGGCGTTAAACGCCAACTTCTCTCCCCTTTCTGGCGTTTGAACGCCAGAACTGGGCAAGGAATGGGCGTTTAACGCCAGTTTCCTTCCCTTTCTGGCGTTTGAACGCCAATACATTCCTCTCTGGGCTCTTACTGTCCTCAGAGGGATTTTGACAGTGGTTTGGTTGTCCTCTGTCAATTGTTCCTTGTTTGGCTTTTTACTCTTTGAGCAGTGTTATCAGGGTCTTCCCACTCCTCAATTGAACTGCTTGACATTCCTCTGTTATCTGTTTAGATAATTGCTGTTTTGCTTGATTCAACTGCAGTTCTATGCTCTTGTTAGCAACTTTAGTTTCATAAGCATCTCTTTAAAGTCTGCTAACTGTTCTGTATCAGGAGCAATTGTTGATTAAGCTCATTTATCTGTTCTTGAGGACTAGGGTCAGTGACTACTGCCATGACTTCCTCTTTTGGAGAGAACTCATTGCTAGAGTACAAATATTGGTTTCTAGCAACAGTGTCTATAAGCTCTTGAGCTTCTTCAATTGTCTTCCTCATGTGTATAGATCCACAGCTGAGTGGTCTAAAGACATCTGAGCTTTTTCTGTAAGCCCATATAGAAAATGTCTAACTGTACCCACTCTGAAAACATTTCAGAGGGACATTTCTTAGCATACCTCTATACCTCTCCCAGGCATTATAAAGGGATTCATTATCCTCTTGTTTAAAGCCTTGGATGTCCAGCCTTAGCTGTGTCATCCTCTTAGAGGGTAAAATGATTCAGGAATTTGTCTGACAACTGTTTCCATGTCTTTATGCTTGCTGTAGGTTGGTTATTCAACCACCTTTTAGCTTGATCTTTTACAGCAAATGGAAACAGTAATAGTCTGTAGACATCCTGATCTACCTCTTTATCATGTACTGTGTCAGCAATTTGTAAAAACTGTGCCAGAAACTCAGTAGGCTCTTCCTGTGGAAGACCGGAATACTGGCAATTTTGCTGCACTATGATAATGAGTTGAGGATTTAGCTCAAAGCTGCTTGCTTTGATGGGAGGTGTACAGATGCTACTCCCATATGCAGCTGTAATGGGGTTAGCATATGACCCCAGAGTCCTTTTGGACTGATTAATCCCACTTAAGTCCATAATGGACAAGAGGGAAATGATAATGATTGCAAAGAGATAAATTTTGTTTTTTTTTTTGAATAAACGAAAAATAAAATAAAACAAAGGAAAATTAAAGTAAAAATTCGAAAATCAAAAGGAAAATAAAATCAAAGCAAATTGAAACTGAATCAATTAGTTAATTAAAAAGATTTTGAAAACAGCAATTAGAAAGATATGATTGAAAATTTTTATGAAAAAGATTTGATTTTTAAAAGAGGAAAGAGAAAAACACAAAAGACACCAAACTTAAAATTTTAGAAAATCAAACACAAATTTTCGAAAACTTTTAAGGGAAAAACACAAAGAGGACACCAAACTTAGAATTTTTATGAATCAAAAAGGGACTAAAACATGCAAAATCGAAAATTAAAAGAAAAATAAAGCATGCAATGACACCAAACTTAGAATATGAAACTAGACTCAACTAAAAGACTCTAAACCAACAAAAAAAACAGTCCTAATCTAAGCAACAAGATAAGCTGTCAGTTGTCCAAACTCAACAATCCCGGCAACGGCGCCAAAAACTTGGTGCACGAAATTGCAATAACACTTTTGCAACTCCGCACAACTAACCAGCAAGTGTACTGGGTCGTCCAAGTAATACCTTGCGTGAGCAAGGGTCGATCCCACAGAGATTGTCGGCTTGAAGCAAGCTATGGTTATCTTGTAAATCTTAGTCAGGATATCAGAATTATCAGGATTGATTGTGAAAATCAAAAGAACATGAAATGATTACTTGTTTTGCAGTAATGGAGAATAGGTTGAGGTTTGGAGATGCTCCATCTTCTGAATCTCTGCTTTCCTACTATCTTCCTCTTCAGTCACGCAAGTCTCCTTCCATGGCAAGCTGTATGTAGGGTTTCACTATTGTCAGTGGCTACCTCCCATCCTCTCATTGGAACGATTCCTAATGCCCTGTCACGGCACGCATTCCATCTGTCGGTTCTCAATCAGACCGGAGTAGAATCCAGTGATTCTTTTGGCGTCTGTCACTAACGCCCCGCCTCAGGAGATTGAAGCACGTCACAGTCATTCAGTCATTGAATCCACTCAGAATACCACAGACAAGGTTTAGACCTTCCGGATTCTCTTGAATGCCGCCATCAGTCTAGCTTATACCACGAAGATTCCGGTTAAAGAACCAAGAGATAACTACTTAATCTAAGGTAGAACGGAGGTGGTTGTCAGTCACACGTTCATGGTTGAGAATGATGATGATTGTCACGGATCATCACATTCATCCGGATTAAGAACAAGTATTATCTTAGAATGGAAGCAAGCATGATTGAATGAGAAACAGTAGTAATTGCATTAATCCATCAAGACACAGCAGAGCTCCTCACCCCCAACCATGGGGTTTAGAGACTCATGCTGTGGAAGAAAACATGTATAGTATCATAAGGTTATCAAAAAGTTGCATATGGTACTGATACAATGTCAAAAGATCCTATAAATAGTAAACTAGTGTCCTAAGGTTTACAGAAATGAGTAAATGACAGAAAAACCACTTCCGGGCCCACTTGGTGTGTGCTTGGGCTGAGCAATGAAGGAATTTCGTGTAGAGACCTTTTCTGGAGTTAAACGCCAGTTCTCATGCCAGTTTGGGCGTTTAACTCCAAATTTTATGCCAGTTCCGGCGTTTAACGCTGGAATTTCTGTAGGTGACTTTGGCGCCGGTTTGGGCCATCAAATCTTGGGCAAAGTATGGACTATTATATATTGCTGGAAAGCCCAGGATGTCTACTTTCCAACGCCGTTGAGAGCGCGCCAATTGGGCTTCTGTAGCTCCAGAAAATCTGCTTCGAGTGCAGGGAGGTCAGAATCCAACAGCATCTGCAGTCCTTTTTGGTCTCGGAATCAGATTTTTGCTCAGGACCCTCAATTTCAGCCAGAAAATACCTGAAATCACAGAAAAACACACAAACTCATAGTAAAGTCCAGAAAAGTGAATTTTAGCTAAAAACTAATAAAAATATACTAAAAACTAACTAGATTATACTAAAAACATACTAAAAACAATGCCAAAAAGCATACAAATTATCCGCTCATCACAACACCAAACTTAAATTGTTGCTTGTCCCCAAGCAACTGAAAATCAAAATAGGATAAAAAAAGAGAATATACTATAGACTCCAAAATATCAAGGAAACATAGCTCCAACTAGATGAGCGGGACTAGTAGCTTTTTGCCCCGAACAGTTTTGGCATCTCACTCTATCCCTTGAAGTTCAGAATGATTGGCATCTATAAGAACTCAGAACTCAGATAGTGTTATTGATTCTCTTAGTTAAGCATAATGATTCTTGAACATAGCTAGTGTATGAGTCTTGGCTGTGGCCCAAAGCACTCTGTCTTCCAGTATTACCACCGGATACATTCATGCCACAGACACATAATTGGGTGAACCTTTTCAGATTGTGACTCAGCTTTGCTAAAGTCCCCAATTAGAGGTGTCCAGGGTTCTTAAGCACACTCTTGTTGCCTTGGATCACAACTCTTTATTCTTTTATTTTTCTTTTTCTTTTCTTTTTCTTTTTTTTTCGAAATTTTTTTTTTCACTGCTTTTTCTTGCTTCAAGAATCAATCTAATGATTTTTAGATCCTCAATAACAGTTCTCTTTCTCCTCA
This sequence comes from Arachis hypogaea, assembly GCF_003086295.3. NCBI lineage: Eukaryota > Viridiplantae > Streptophyta > Magnoliopsida > Fabales > Fabaceae > Arachis > Arachis hypogaea. The sequence goes on along the minus strand of NC_092040.1, from coordinate 8,085,446 downwards.
TTCTTTCAAGAGCCAACACTTTTTAACATTCTCAAAACAACAAATTCAAGAGACATATGCACTGTTCAAGCATTCATTCAGAAAGCAAAAAGTATTGTCACCACATCAAACTAATTCAACTAGTTTCAATGATAAATTTTAAAATCCTGTACTTCTTGTTCTTTTGTGATTAAAGCATTTTTCATTTAAGAGAGGTGATGGATTCATAGGACATTCATAACTTTAAGGCATAAAATTTCAATCTATTAATTATGAATTAAAATAAGACTCAAAAATAGATATAAAATGAAACTAAAAAAACGAAAAATAAAAACAAAACAAAGGAAAAAAAAACGCAAACATAGGCTCCTAATGATAGAGGTTTTCACAGAGTTAGGACTCAACAACCTTGATTTTGAGAAGTAGATGCTCCCTCAGCTTGAGAGGAGAACTTTTGGCGTTTCAATTCTTGGATTTCACGCCCCTGCTTCTCTTGCTCCTTCAGCAATTTGCAGAGCATGCAGTTCTGATTCTGCTGTTCTTCCTTCAGTTGCTCCATAGTCTCTTGCAGCTTGTTAATAGATGCTTCTAGGCTGGACCAGTAGTCAATTCTTGGGAATTCAGGGAGGAATTCCTGCGCCCTCCTCTTGATGGAGTTGTCTTGCACTTGTCCTTCCATTGACTTCTTGGTGATTGGGTGTTCAATGGGTATGAACTCATCTACTCCCATCTTCACCCCAGCCTCTTTACAGAGCAAGGAAATCAAGCTTGGGTAGGCCAATTTGGCTTCAGTGGAATTCTTATTTGCAATTGTGTAAATCTCACAAGCAATCACATGATGAACCTCCACTTCTTTTCCAAGCATAATGCAATGAATCATCACTGCTCTCTTGATGGTGACCTCAGAACGGTTGCTAGTGGGCAATATGGAACGCCCAATAAAGTCTAGCCAACCTCTTGCAATTGGCTTGAGGTCTCCCCTCTTGAGTTGGTTTGGGACACCCTTTGAATTGGTTATCCACTTAGTCCCAGGGAGGCAATGTCCTCTAGAACTTGATCCAACCCTTTATCTACTCTCACCATCCTCCTATTGAAGGAGTCAGGATCATCTTGTAGTTGAGGTAGTTTGAAGATTTCTCTTATTTTGTCCAGATGAAAGTACATAACTTTCCCTCTGACCATGGTTCTGTAGGTATGGTAAGCAGTTCCAGTCATTCTCTGCTTATCTGTCAACCACAGATTAGAGTAGAATTCTTGAACCATGTTCCTTCCAACCTTTATTTCAGGATTGGTCAGAACTTCCCATCCTCTGTTTCGAATTTGCTCTTGGATCTCCGGATATTCATCTTCTTTCAGATCAAATTTGACTTCCGGGATCACTGACCTCAGACCCATTATTTTGTGATAATGGTCTTCATGTTCTTTGGTTAAGAACTTCTCTTGATTCCAAAGATTCTTTGGATTAGTTTCTTTCTTTCCTCTTGAGTTAGTTTGTTTTTCTTGGGAGCCATGATCTTGATAGATCTTGGCTTAGTGATCACGGAAAAGCACACCAAACTTAGAGGTTTTGCTTGTCCTCAAGCAAAAAGAAAAGAAAGAGGAGAAGAGAGAGAGAGAGAGGAAGAGGAAATTCGAATGGTGTGAGGAAGAGGGGTGAGGAACGTTCATTTATAGAGTGGGGGGAGGAGAATTTCGAAAACAAAAGAGAGATTTGAAAGAAATTTGAAAAGATATGGAAAGAAATTGAGAAAAGGGTGAGTTTTTGAAGAAGATTTGGGATTATTTTGAAATAGATTTGAAGAATGGTTTTGATTTGTGAAGATTTGAAAGTGAATGATGAAGTGTTGAAGTGCATTTATGTGGAAGAGTATGGGTAAAAAGAGGAAAGTTTGAAAAAATTTGAGTTTAAAACAAAAATGTGGTCCCCCCACCTTTCTGGCGTTAAACGCCCAGAATGGCACCCATTCTGGCGTTTAACGCCCACTTGGCACCCCTTTTGGGCGTTTAACGCCCAGCCAGGTACCCTGGCTGGCGTTAAACGCCAGAAAGCCTTCCTCACTGGGCGTTTTTCTGAACGCCCAGTGATGCTGCACACCTGGCGTTAAACGCCCAGAATGGTGCCCATTCTGGCGTTTAACGCCCAAAATGGCACCATTTCTGGCGTTAAACGCCCAGAATGGTACCCATTCTGGCGTTTAACGCCCAAAATGCCCCTTACTGGCATTTTTTCGCCAGTAAGCTCATTTTCTCTGCTTTTTGAGCTGAATCCTTCTGTAACTCTGTGAATTCCTTCATTTTTGATATTTGCCTCTGTAAGAACTAATCATACAACCTACTAATGACTGGGTTGCCTCCCAGCAAGCGCTTCTTTACTGTCTTTAGCTGGACTTTCACTGAGAATCACTCAAGTCTCAGTTCTGAGCATTCCTGCTCAAAATTTCCTTCAAGATAGTGCTTGATTCTCTGTCCATTAACAATGAACTTCTTGTCAGAATCAATATCCTGAAGCTCAACATATCCATATGGTGACACTCCTGTAATCACATACGGACCCCTCCAACGGGATTTGAGTTTTCCTGGAAACAGTTTGAGCCTAGAGTTGAAGAGCAGAACTTTTTGTCCTGGCTCAAAGACTCTGGTTGACAACTTCTTGTCATGCCATTTCTTTGCCTTTTCCTTATAAATTTTTGCATTTTCAAAGGCATTGAGTCTGAACTCCTCTAGCTCATTTAGCTGGAGCAGTCTTTTTTCACCAGCTAACTGTGCATCCATGTTTAGGAATCTGGTTGCCCAGTAGGCTTTATGTTCCAGTTCCACAGGCAAATGGAGGCCTTCCCATATACCAGTTGGTATGGGGAGGTTCCTATAGGAGTCTTGAATGCTGTTCTGTATGCCCACAGAGCATCATCCAAGCTCTTTGCCCAATCCTTTCTTCGGGCCATCACAGTCCGTTCCAGGATTCTTTTAGTTCTCTGTTAGAGACCTCAGCTTGCCCATTTGTCTGTGGATGATACGGAGTTGCCACTTTATGGCTAATTCCATACCTAACCATAGCAAGGTGTAGCTGTTTATTGCAGAAATGAGTACCCCCATCACTGATTAGCACTCTGGGAACACCAAATCTGCTGAAAATGTTTTTCTGGAGGAATTTCAGTACGGTCTTAGTATCATTGGTGGGTGTAGCAATCGCTTCTACCCACTTAGATACATAGTCCACTGCCACCAGAATGTAAGTGTTTGAGTATGATGGTGGGAATGGCCCCATGAAGTCAATTCCCCATACATCAAACAACTCTATCTCTAATATCCCTTGTTGAGGCATGGCATATCCATGAGGCAGGTTACCAGCTCTTTGGCAACTGTCACAGTTACGCACAAACTCTCGGGAATCTTTATAGAGAGTAGGCCAGTAGAAGCCACATTGGAGGACTTTAGTGGCTGTTCGCTCACTTCCAAAATGTCCTCCATACTGTGATCCATGGCAGTGCCATAGGATCCTCTGTGCTTCTTCTCTGGGTACACACCTGCGGATCACTCCGTCAGCACATCTCTTAAAGAGATATGGTTCATCTCAGAGGTAGTACTTGGCATCTGAAATTAATTTCTTTCTCTGCATGTAACTGTACTCTTTGGGTATGAACCTCACAGCTTTATAATTTGCAATATCTGCAAACCATGGAGCTTCCTGAATGGCAAATAGTTGCTCATCTGGGAAAGTCTCTGAGATCTCAGTAGAAGGGAGGGACGCCCCAGCTACTGGTTCTATCCGGGACAGATGATCTGCTACTTGGTTCTCTGTCCCTTTTCTGTCTCTTATTTCTATATCAAACTCTTGCAAAAGCAACACCCATCTAATGAGCCTGGGTTTTGAATCCTGCTTTGTGAGTAGATATTTAAGAGCAGCATGGTCAGTGTACACAACCACTTTGGATCCCACTAGATAGGATCTAAACTTGTCAATGGCATAGACCACTGCAAGTAACTCTTTTTCTGTTGTTGTGTAGTTCTTCTGTGCGTCATTTAGAACACGGCTGGCATAGTAAATGACGTGCAGAAGCTTGTTATGCCTCTGTCCCAACACTGCACCAATGGCATGGTCACTGACATCACACATTAGTTCAAATGGCAATGTCCAATCTGGTGCAGAGATAACTGGTGCTGTGACCAACTTAGCTTTTAGGGTCTCAAATGCCTGCAGACACTGTGTGTCAAACACAAATGGTGTGTCTGCAGCTAGCAGGTTACTCAGAGGTTTTGCAATTTTCGAAAAGTCCTTTATAAACCTTCTGTAGAATCCTGCATGCCCAAGAAAGCTTCTGATTGCCTTAACATTGGCAGGTGGTGGTAATTTTTCAATTACCTCCACCTTTGCCTTATCCACCTCTATTCCCTTGCTTGAAATTTTGTGCCCAAGGACAATTCCTTCAGTCACCATAAAGTGACATTTCTCCCAGTTTAAAACCAGGTTAGTCTCTTGGCACCTTTTCAAGACAAGTGCTAGGTGATTAAGACAGGAGCTAAATGAGTCTCCATATACTGAAAAGTCATCCATGAAGACTTCCAGAAATTTCTCTACCATATCTGAGAAGATAGAGAGCATGCACCTCTGAAAGGTTGCAGGTGCATTGCACAGACCAAAAGGCATTCTCCTATAGGCAAACACGCCTGAAGGGCAGGTGAATGCTGTTTTCTCTTGGTCCTGGGGTCTACTGCAATTTGGTTGTAGCCTGAATAGCCATCCAAAAAGCAGTAATAATCATGGCCAGCTAGTCTTTCTAGCATTTGGTCTATGAATGGTAAAGGAAAATGATCCTTTCTGGTGGCTGTATTGAGCCTTCTGTAGTCAATACACATGCGCCACCCTGTGACTGTCCTTGTAGGAACCAGTTCATTTTTTTCATTATGAATCACTGTCATGCCTCCCTTTTTGGGAACAACTTGGACAGGGCTCACCCAGGGGCTATCAGAAATAGGATAAATAATCCCAGCCTCTAGTAATTTAGTGACCTCTTTCTGCACCACCTCCTTCATGGCAGGATTTAGCCTCCTCTGTGGTTGAACCACTGGTTTGGCATTATCCTCCAATAGGATCTTGTGCATGCATCTAGCTGGGCTAATACCCTTAAGATCACTTATGGACCACCCAAGAGCTGTCTTGTGTGTCCTTAGCACTTGAATCAGTGCTTCCTCTTCCTGTGGATTTAAAGCAGAGCTTATGATCACTGGAAAAGTATCACCCTCTCCCAGAAATGCATATTTCAGGGATGGTGGTAGTGGTTTGAGTTCAGGCTTGGGAGGCTTATCCTCCTCTTGAGGAATTTTCGAAAATTCCTTTGCCTCCTCTAGCTCTTCTTAATTAGGCTGAGCATCTTTGAAGATGTCCTCAAGCTCTGATTCTAGGCTTTCAGCCATATTGATCTCTTCTACCAGAGAGTCAATAATGTTAGCGCCCATGCAGTCATTTGGTGTGTCTGGATGCTGCATGGCTTTTACAGCATTCAACTTGAACTCATCTTCATTGACCCTCAAGGTTACTTCCCCTTTTTGTACATCAATGAGAGTTCGTCCAGTTGCTAGGAAGGGTCTTCCTAGAATGAGAGTTGCACTCTTGTGCTCCTCCATTTCCAGCACCACAAAGTCAGTTGGAAAGGCAAATGGCCCAACCTTGACAATCATGTCCTCAATTATGCCTGATGGGTATTTAATGGAACCGTCAGCAAGTTGGAGGCATATCCGGGTTGGTTTGACTTCTCCAGTCAATCCAAGCTTTCTGATAGTGGATGCAGGTATTAGATTGATGCTTGCTCCAAGATCACATAGAGCTGTCTTAGTGCAAGCACCTTCTAATGTGCATGGTATCATAAAGCTTCCTGGATCTTGAAGCTTTTCTGGTAAGCTTTTTAATATGACTGCACTGCATTCTTCAGTGAGAAACACTTTTTCAGTTTCTTTCCAATCCTTCTTATGACTTAAGATTTCTTTCATGAACTTAGCATAAGAAGGTATTTGCTCAAGTGCCTCTGCAAACGGAATCTTTATTTCAAGAGTCCTTAGATAGTCTGCAAAGCGGGCAAATTGTTTATCCTGCTCCGCTTGGCGGAGTTTTTGAGGATAAGGCATCTTGGCTTTATATTCTTCAACCTTAGATGCTGCAGGTTTATTCCTTACAGAAGTGGTTGAAGAAGCCTTGTTAGAGGGATTACTGTCAGCACTCTCAGGTGTCTGATCTTCCCTTGGCGTTTGAACGCCAGGAATGGGTGAAGTTTGGGCGTTAAACGCCAACTTCTCTCCCTTTTCTGGCGTTTGAACGCCAGAACTGGGCAAGGAATGGGCGTTTAACGCCAGTTTTCCTTCCCTTTCTGGCGTTTGAACGCCAATAGCATTCCTCTCTGGGCTCTTACTGTCCTCAGAGGGATTTTGAACAGTGGTTTGGTTGTCCTCTGTCAATTGTTCCTTGTTTGGCTTTTTACTCTTTTGAGCAGTGTTACTCAGGGTCTTCCCACTCCTCAATTGAACTGCTTGACATTCCTCTGTTATCTGTTTAGATAATTGCTGTTTTGCTTGATTCAACTGCAGTTCTATGCTCTTGTTAGCAACTTTAGTTTCATAAAGCATCTCTTTAAAGTCTGCTAACTGTTCTGTCATCAGGAGCAATTGTTGATTAAGCTCATTTATCTGTTCTTGAGGACTAGGGTCAGTGACTACTGCCATGACTTCCTCTTTTGGAGAGAACTCATTGCTAGAGTACAAATATTGGTTTCTAGCAACAGTGTCTATAAGCTCTTGAGCTTCTTCAATTGTCTTCCTCATGTGTATAGATCCACCAGCTGAGTGGTCTAAAGACATCTGAGCTTTTTCTGTAAGCCCATAATAGAAAATGTCTAACTGTACCCACTCTGAAAACATTTCAGAGGGACATTTCCTTAGCATACCTCTATACCTCTCCCAGGCATTATAAAGGGATTCATTATCCTCTTGTTTAAAGCCTTGGATGTCCAGCCTTAGCTGTGTCATCCTCTTAGGAGGGTAAAAATGATTCAGGAATTTGTCTGACAACTGTTTCCATGTCTTTATGCTTGCTGTAGGTTGGTTATTCAACCACCTTTTAGCTTGATCTTTTACAGCAAATGGAAACAGTAATAGTCTGTAGACATCCTGATCTACCTCTTTATCATGTACTGTGTCAGCAATTTGTAAAAACTGTGCCAGAAACTCAGTAGGCTCTTCCTGTAGAAGACCGGAATACTGGCAATTTTGCTGCACTATGATAATGAGTTGAGGATTTAGCTCAAAGCTGCTTGCTTTGATGGGAGGTGTACAGATGCTACTCCCATATGCAGCTGTAATGGGGTTAGCATATGACCCCAGAGTCCTTTTGGACTGATTAATCCCACTTAAGTCCATAATGGACAAGAGGGAAATGATAATGATTGCAAAGAGATAAATTTTGTTTTTTTTTTTTGAATAAACGAAAAAATAAAATAAAACAAAGGAAAATTAAAGTAAAAATTCGAAAATCAAAAGGAAAATAAAATCAAAGCAAATTGAAAACTGAATCAATTAGTTAATTAAAAAGATTTTGAAAACAGCAATTAGAAAGATATGATTGAAAAATTTTTATGAAAAAGATTTGATTTTTAAAAAGAGGAAAGAGAAAAACACAAAAAGACACCAAACTTAAAATTTTAGAAAATCAAACACAAAATTTTCGAAAACTTTTAAGGGAAAAACACAAAGAGGACACCAAACTTAGAATTTTTATGAATCAAAAAGGGACTAAAAACATGCAAAATCGAAAATTAAAAGAAAAATAAAAGCATGCAATTGACACCAAACTTAGAATATGAAACTAGACTCAACTAAAAGACTCTAAACCAACAAAAATAAAACAGTCCTAATCTAAGCAACAAGATAAGCCGTCAGTTGTCCAAACTCAACAATCCCCGGCAACGGCGCCAAAAACTTGGTGCACGAAATTGCAATAACACTTTTGCAACTCCGCACAACTAACCAGCAAGTGTACTGGGTCGTCCAAGTAATACCTTGCGTGAGCAAGGGTCGATCCCACAGAGATTGTCGGCTTGAAGCAAGCTATGGTTATCTTGTAAATCTTAGTCAGGATATCAGGAATTATCAGGATTGATTGTGAAAATCAAAAGAACATGAAATGATTACTTGTTTTGCAGTAATGGAGAATAGGTTGAGGTTTGGAGATGCTCCATCTTCTGAATCTCTGCTTTCCTACTGTCTTCTTCTTCAGTCACGCAAGTCTCCTTCCATGGCAAGCTGTATGTAGGGTTTCACCATTGTCAGTGGCTACCTCCCATCCTCTCATTGGAACGATTCCTAATGCCCTGTCACGGCACGACATTCCATCTGTCGGTTCTCAATCAGACCGGAGTAGAATCCAGTGATTCTTTTGGCGTCTGTCACTAACGCCCCGCCCTCAGGAGATTGAAGCACGTCACAGTCATTCAGTCATTGAATCCTACTCAGAATACCACAGACAAGGTTTAGACCTTCCGGATTCTCTTGAATGCCGCCATCAGTCTAGCTTATACCACGAAGATTCCGGTTAAAGAACCCAAGAGATAACTACTTAATCTAAGGTAGAACGGAGGTGGTTGTCAGTCACACGTTCATGGTTGAGAATGATGATGATTGTCACGGATCATCACATTCATCCGGATTAAGAACAAGTATTATCTTAGAATGGAAGCAAGCATGATTGAATGAGAAACAGTAGTAATTGCATTAATCCATCAAGACACAGCAGAGCTCCTCACCCCCAACCATGGGGTTTAGAGACTCATGCTGTGGAAGAAAACATGTATAGTATCATAAGGTTATCAAAAAGTTGCATAGGGTACTGATACAATGTCAAAAGATCCTATAAATAGTAAACTAGTGTCCTAAGGTTTACAGAAATGAGTAAATGACAGAAAAACCCACTTCCGGGCCCACTTGGTGTGTGCTTGGGCTGAGCAATGAAGGAATTTCGTGTAGAGACCTTTTCTGGAGTTAAACGCCAGTTCTCATGCCAGTTTGGGCGTTTAACTCCAAATTTTATGCCAGTTCCGGCGTTTAACGCTGGAATTTCTGTAGGTGACTTTGAGCGCCGGTTTGGGCCATCAAATCTTGGGCAAAGTATGGACTATTATCTATTGCTGGAAAGCCCAGAATGTCTACTTTCCAACGCCGTTGAGAGCGCGCCAATTGGGCTTCTGTAGCTCCAGAAAATCCGCTTCGAGTGCAGGGAGGTCAGAATCCAACAGCATCTGCAGTCCTTTTTGGTCTCGGAATCAGATTTTTGCTCAGGACCCTCAATTTCAGCCAGAAAATACCTGAAATCACAGAAAAACACACAAACTCATAGTAAAGTCCAAAAAAGTGAATTTTAGCTAAAAACTAATAAAAATATACTAAAAACTAACTAGATTATACTAAAAACATACTAAAAACAATGCCAAAAAGCATACAAATTATCCGCTCATCAATTCTCAATAACGACCTAACATCTGGTGCTCTTGTTGAGAGGAGAAATGACCATTTCTAAAGAACTCAACCCATATGCTGAGATTGCTGTTCTTCAGCGCAGTCATATGGACGTTGTATGTCAACTTTTCAACGCCAACGTCAGAATGGACGAAATGGAGAATTCGCTGTGGGAGATTCGTAGCCTCCTCAAGGATGCCTTGAAGATGAAGGATGTGCGATGATCCTGAAGAACGAGATTCTCTACAAGGCTGAAATACCCATCTTCAACGATGAATGAGTAGAGGAGTGGGTTTTTAAGGCCAGGGAGTATTTTGAGTGGTACTCAATTCCTATTGACATGAGGGTACGTATGTTTTCATTTCACCTATCTGGTCCTGCTTACTCTTAGTATCGCTGGGTGATTAACAATAACATTAGACATACTTGGGACTCTTTTTTAGATGCACTACTCGTGAGGTTCAGTCAGAATCAGTTTTATGATCCTAAAGCAGCCCTTAAAGAGTTGAAACAAACCACAACAGTAGCTGATTATCAAAGCCAAATTGAGGAATTATCAAACCAAGTCACAGGGTTATGTGAAGAGTGGCTGGTTTTCTTATTTGTGGTTGGACCTCAAGATTATTTGAAAGTATGAACTATTGTTAGCTAAGCCAACTTCATATGTGACTGCTGCAGCAATGGCTAGATTACACGAACAAAAACACTCTGTAACCAACCTAAACCACAAACGATCCATAACTACAAATTCATTGCCACCTTTGAACATACCAAACCATAACCCCACTAACCGAACCACCAGCACCCCAAAACATATTATATCTCTTGTACCATATAATTCTCATCCATCTAATCAAAACCACATACTTAATACCAATCACAATACTAATTCAAATTCACCTTTCAAGAAACTATCTGCTTCAGAAATCAAATTAAAAAGAGAAAAAGGGTTGTGTTACTACTGCGAGGACAAGTGGTCTCTGGGTCACAAATTCAAAACCTCAAGCTACTTATTGATAGGTGAAGAAGCGATGCAGAAAATCTTAAAAGAACCTAAACCAGAAGTTATTCACACCCCGGGAGCGGAAAATCCTGTAATTGTGGAACCAGTGCAACTAGAGATTAGCTTTAATAATATGGTGGGACAGTTCCAACCCACTACATTTAGGTTGAAAGGGAGCTACAAGGGTCATCCAGTTATGATCCTCATCGACGAGGGAAGCTTACATAACTTTGTAAATGGGAGCATGGCGGAAAGAATTGAATTCTCGTTGAAACAAACCACTCCACTTCAGGTGCTGGTGGGAAACGGGGATGTCATCGGTTGTAAGGCATATTGTGATGATGTGCCATTAGTGATGTAAGGATACCAATTCACGATCAGTACATTTGTTTTATACTTGCAAGGGACTGATATTGTGTTAGGGGTACAATGGCTGATGTATTTGAGCTATGTCACAACTCACTATGGATTACTCACGATGAAATTTGTGATTAATGGGCTACCAATCAAGTTACAAGGGGAGAGATTGCTACAATCTGAGGCCATTAGTAATAGGATGCTACAAAAAATATTGACAGCTAAAGATACTACTTTGTATCACTTGAAGATGGTAGAGAAAGTAGAAGACTCAAAAGAGGAAGCGGTGCCTAGTGAAATGCAGTGTGTGTTGGATGAGCACTATGCTAATTTTAAGGAACCAAATCAGCTACCACCACATCGTGACATTGATCACAAGATTCACCTGACAATGGGTTTGCAACTAGTGAGTGTAAGGCCTTACAAGTATCCTCATTTTTAGAAAGAAGATATGGAGCGATTAGTAAAAGAGATGTTAGACGCGGGCATTATACACGAAAGCCAAAGCACTTTTTCTAGCCTGGTTCTATTAGTGAAAAAAGGATGGAAGTTGAAGATTTTGTGTTGATTATTTGGCACTAAATGCAATCATCATTAAAGATAAATTCCTGTTATCCACCATTGAGGAGATACTGGATGAACTCTTTGGTGCAGAATTTTTTTCCAAGATTGACCTTTGCTTCGGCTATCATCAGATACGGATGAATGAGAATGGAGTTCACATGACCGCCTTTCAAACTCACCAAGGCCACTATGAATTTTTTATGATGCTTTTCAGGCTTATGAATACCCCATCCACCTTCCAAGCTAAACAAAATATTCTAGCCCTATCGTAGAAAATTCATTGCAATTTTCTGCGATGATATTTTGGTTTATAACAAGACTTGGGAGGAGCACTTACAACACTTAAAACTAATTCTCACAGTTCTGGCTCAGTAATAGCTCTACGCTAAGCGTACTAAGTGCCATTTTGGACAAGAACAAGTGGATTATTTAGGTCACATTGTATGCACAGCATGTGTTATGGTTGATCTTGCTAAGATTGATGCTATTAAGGCATTAACAAAGCTGAATTCATTAAAACAACTTCGCAATTTTCTTGGATTGACGGACTATTACCTTAAATTTATTGCTAAGTATGCTCAAATTGCCCACCCCCTTAACTGAGTTGATAAAGAAAAATAATTTTAACTGGGGATCGGAAGCTAATATAGCATTTGAGGAGCTTAAGGCTGTGTTGATGAAGACACCGGTTTTAGCTCCCCCCCTCCCGATTTCACTCAGCCTTTCACAGTTGAGATGTATGTATCACAAATGGGAATTGGAGTAGTTCTGTCATAAAATGGTCACCCACTTGCTTATTTTAGCAAGAAGCTGAATCAGAAATTGATGATGTCCTTGTTTTATATCCATGAATTGTATGCGATTACTCAAGCATTGGCAAAATAGTGCCACTATCTTTTGGGTAGGCACTTTGTGATTAAGACTAACCATTGGGGCCTCAAGGAACTCATGTCACAGGTCATTTTAACCCCTGAGCAACAGTACTACTTAGCTAAGTTGCTCGGTTATGATTTCGAGATAAAATACAGACTAGGAAGACTTAATCAAGTGGCAGATGTATTATCTCGTTATCCTGATTCCTATTCTTAGCCGGAATTTCATGCATTAACTACGATGCAAGTAGCATTGCAAAAAACCTTGAAGGATGCTAATCAATAGTGTGAGAAATTGGTGGAATTGCATGATCAATTGGAGCAGGGTAAGTGATGCGTGAGCATCTTATCTATCTTTTCCTAGTGAATTTGCACTTAAATTGCTGAGTTTAATTAAGAATTAATTATATTTTAGCCACTATGGATGCTATTTTGAGTTTTGGGCAATTTTATTTATTTTAGGTAGCATTCGGCGAAATTTGACGGAGTTTCTGCAGCACAAGAATCAAAGGAGATGGCTAGGAGGAGCAACGCGCACACGTGTCTAACGCGTGCGCGTGATCTGGAAGTATCCATGGCGACGCGTACGCGTGACTGACGCGTACACGTGATTTGAAGATTTGCTCAGCGACGCGTCCGCGTGACTCGTGAAAAAGACCAGCGACGCGTCTGCGTGACTGACGCGTACGTGTGACATGCGCCACGTGCAGAAAAACGCAGAAAGATGCTGGAAGCGATTTTTGGCTATTTTGATCCAGTTTTCAGCCCAAAAAACACAAATTAGAAGCTGCAAAATGGACACATCAAGTGGTCCCCACCCATCAACTGAAGACCTGTTAATTAATTTGAATTTAAATTCAAATCTTATCTTTGAGGAAAATATATTATTTTTAATTTTAGATAATTATATTTTAAATTTATTAGGATTAGTTATAAATTGGAATTTAGATGCCATCAGATAAAAGGCAGTACATTGTTACCAGAACCATTATTTTTTCTCTCTGAACCATGAGCAACTAATCCTTCATTGTTAAGGTTAGGAGCTCTGTCTATTTTCATGGATTGATTCGTTTGATCTTTTTAATTTAATTCATGTCTTGATTTATATTTCAATAATTGTTTTTGTTCTTTATGTTATGAATATGGGTGGAACGGAAGTATGACCCATGTTCTAATTGAGTTCTTGTAAAACTTGGAAAAGCTCTTTACTTGAACAACAGCTTGAGAACATATTATACTGAATTTCTAATTGTTTGTAATTAACGGGATACGTGACATATAATTCTCTTATTTTTGATAATTAGAATTTTTGTGGCATATAAACTGGAATTTGAACTTCACCTTCTAATTGGAATTAATTGACCAAGGAATTGGCAGTTAATGAATTTTAGAGGAGACTAGAAAGGTCTAAGGAATTAGGGTCTAGTCACATATAGTTTGTCATAAATTAAATCCTACATAATTAAATTAGTTAGTAAGAAAAGTTAATCCAGAAAAATAGATAACTCTGAAACCTTAACTATCTTCTCCATATTTTATTCCCAATTTATTTATTTGTCTATCCTTTTAATATTCTGAGTTCCAATTTAAACCTTTTGAATATCTCAAAACCCTTTTCTGCTTGCCTAACTAAGCCAATCAATCAATCATTGTTGCTTGATCCATCAATCCTCGTGGGATCGACCCTTACTCACGTAAGGTATTACTTGGTATGTATGATCCGGTGCACTTGCCAGTAAGTTGTGGGTTATAAAATACCGCACCAGTAAGCTTGCAGAAGACTATATTGTGCAGAAAGTTTGGGTTCCAAATTTTCAAGGCTTGCGCAAAATGCTACTCCAAGAGTTTTACTCATCAATGAGAGGTGGTCATGGGGGTGTTCTCAAGACATACAAAGCCTTGAGTGATTTATTCTTTTAGCCAGGGATGAGGGTGGATGTGCACAAGTTCATTGAAAAGTGTATACAGGTTAAAGCTCAAGGCCTTTTGCAACCACTGGTTGCTCCTATCAGATTATGGGTAGATGTTTCTCTGGATTTTATAGTACAACTGCCTTATCATTGCCATCTTAGTTGTGGTGGATAGATTCAGTAAGGTTAGTCACTTTACTCCGCAAAAGCTAGGCTTCACAACTAAAGATGCAGCATAGGCCTTCATCAATTCAGTAGTCAAATTTTATGGGTTTCCTCAAACTATAGTTTCAGACAGAGACCCATTTTTCTCAGCAAATTTTGGTGGAATTTGTTCGAATGTAGTGGAACGAAACTGCATTTCAACACGGCATACCACCCCCAAAGCGATGGTCAAACAGAGGTTGTGAATAGAACTCTTGAACAATACTTAAAGTTTTCACACACTCCTACCGAAATCAGTGGGCATCTTACTTGAATTGGGCATAATTTTGTTACAATGGTTTCTTTCACTCATCAATAGGCATGACTCCCCCATAAGTCTCTCTATGGCTTCCTTATAAATTCTTTGCTCGGTTATACACCAGGATCGGCTGTTGTGCTGGCAATGGACGACCTCCTCAGAATTAGGGAGGCTCTAGATCGAGAATCGCGGCATTCGTTGCAACATGTGCAGGAGAAGATGCGCAGATAAGTTGATCAGCACTGCCGAGAGAAACAATTTGCGGTTGGTAATTAGGTCTTACTCAAAGTGAAACCTTACCGACATCATTCCTTAATGGGGAATGGATACAATAAGTAACAGAGGCGGTTCTATGTGCGTTTTCAAATCACTCGGCGGGTAGAGAAGGTAACTTACCGGCTGAATTTACCATCATCATGTGCCTTGCATCCTGTTTTTTATGTCTCAGTGCTAAAACAGTACGTTGGAGAGCTTCCGTCAGAGATGGTGCTAGAACCCAAGTTGCCATCATCACTACAACCGCACTCCATCATGATTCTGAACCACCGCACAATCGTGATGCCTGAGGGTCTTCGTGTGCAACTGCTGGTTGATTAGGAGGATGTTACACGAAAAGTGACCACCTGAAAAGATGCAAACGAGTTGCTGAGATTATTCCCTGAACTTGACCTTGAGGACAAGGTCATTATGGGAGAGAGGATAAATGTTAGCTCTCATAACATTGGCTCAAATGAAAACTCAATTGAAGAAGTCATTAACAGAAAAGAACTATAAAATCAGGAGAGTGAAGAGAGTGAAGTGGACCTCCAGCAATGAGTTCAAATTATCTAGAACCAAAAGAAGACCTAATTAAATAGATAATTATATTATGGGATGAAGTAACATTATAGCTGATCATAGTCTTGCCAAGATGGCAAGTTCGTTACGTGAAAAAATGCTATATTGAAGGCTAAGCGTTTTCGAATTTGGTTAGAGAAAATTGTAAAAGATATTTTCTTAAAATTTTTTTCCTGATTCGAATACCGCGTTGTATCTGCATTTTTTTCTTCTTCTTCATCAATTCAATCAAAACCTCATTCATTGTTAATTTTTTTTTTTTTGCTCGTGTAATTTTCAATAACGACCTGACAAAAAAAATATGTATTTTAGATATTAACAATTACACATTAAAAATTATAAAAATATATGTTATCAACTTAAATTATAATATACTAATAGGTAAATTAGAAAAATAGAAAATAAAACAAATATACAGCAAGTTAAACAAGAAAAGTGGGAAAATATTCAAATATTGTGCAAGTGCTTTTCTTTTACGCAATCATCCTATAACAATCCTTTAAAAGAAGGTTTATGCCGTAGTGATTAATCCTACGTGGCATCCTCACGATTTTTTTCAAATTTTTAATGTATGATCTTTATTACAATAACACCCCATTATCAAACCATCCTCATTCCACATTTTCACTACTCCTCTGAACATTGTGCCTGAGTTTTCTATCCCCTTTTTCTCCGTTTGCTTTACATGTACACAACCTGATATTTCAAATTTCAAATTTTGAATTCAAAATCAAAATTAAAAAGGGAATTCTCTCCATTCTTTGTTTTCAGTTTTATTTCTTCCTCTTCTTTTTCGGTTCTTCTCCTTCACCTTCTTCACCTTCAGTTCCTCTTCCTTTTTTCCTCCTCCGTTCACTGATTCTGTTTTTGTATAATCTTCTTAATTTAAGTTGGAGGTGGAGATTAGACGTCATGTACGCACCAAGGCAGAGTTACGGCGGTGGATGAGGTTGCGACTGCTATGGTGGTGGATCATAATATGGCGGTGGTGTTGTAGTGTGTGCAGTGGAGTTTGTGGTGGTCATCGAGGATGTGGTGATGGATACGAAGGAGGCAGCGGCGGAAGAGAGTAAATCGATGGAAAGTACTAAGTCGCGCGGCCACATAGAACACATGCAGTGACACTATGAAAGAGAGCACAACAGGTTATTTTCCCTATTCATCTTCATTTTCAAATTTCAAGACTTCCTGATGTCTGTCCTTTTACAGTTTTTTCAAATTTTAATTCCAACTAAATCTGCATGTAATTGAAATTCAAATTTGAATTTTAAATATGCACAACCTTATCAAGCATTCAATCCATCTCTAAGATAATCAACTTTCGATTTTCTTCTTACCATAACCCTCTTTCTTTCTCTATCTTCTCTCATGTCTTTCTCTCCTAGATCTATATATATCTCTGCATCACTTTTTTTTCTTATATTTTTGTTCTCTTTGTCAAGCGGAGAGTTCTTGATGGTATTATGGCACGGTGTTTGTTACAGGGAAGTAGAGGAATGAAGTAGAGACACGACATGGAGGAGCGAGAGATGCATACTGGCGTCGACATCAATGGGCATGCAATTTGGTGCGGCTGAGATGATTCGGATGGCGATAACACGGCACGGAAGAGAAGTCAGTTGCAGCACCGGAAGCGACCAACAACGGTCTTGGTGCGATGATTTTGTATGCTCTGCTTATGTAAGTAGTCGTTGTCTTCTTCAAATGAAAGTATATATAAGATTTCTAATTTTATCCCTACTCATACTCCTCTTTGTTTTTTTAATATTATTTTTTATATAAACTGTACCTTCTATGATGAAGTTAAGTGTGTTCCTTATTATTTGATCTGATGTATATGTTCTAATTTCGGTAAGATTTGAAATGTTACTGATGTTGTGCAGACGCGTCTTTGTCTGGTGTGGAGCTGTTGATGCAGAAAATCCAGAACCTCATTGTTGTTGCCGAGATTCTATTTGCATTTCGCCTAAATTTCATTAACCTCTTTCCCTCTTATATTCAATTTACATCCAATATAGAAAACCAAATCAGATTTCAAAGTAATGCAGCATGAAGTATTCATTTTTCCTTTAGTTTTTTATGTCTTGACTTTTGTATTTTCAGAGTAATTTAGGAACTAAGGCAAAAGAAGGTCCTGCTGTGTAGCTACCGTGGAAGGTTTGCATCCACCCACTCTATTGTGTTTTTATTAGTTCTTTTTTTGTTCAATTGCTTAAATTTGTTTTTTGCTTTTGCTTATTATTATACTTCTACTTATTATTACCTTATCTATCCTCCTTCCTCTCAAGTTTGGCTATGTTCTTCACTCTTCAGGGTGGTAGTTTCAATTCTCAATTTTTGGGTCTTTTCCCTTCTAAAACTGAGTTAATTTCTTAGAGGAAATTCTCCTTTGTCGCTGTATCTTAGATATTATACGTATATATCTTTTCATTCATAATTAAAGTTTATTCGTGAAAATAGTATTATCCTATGGACTACAATTTTTATATTATGCATTTGAACAAGATTTTGAAGTGAAACAAGTCCAAGTTATGTTGTACATATGGCAACGACACACTCCATTTTAATCATCAAGTATTAATTATAGACATACTATGCTTAGATTCACCGTCTTTAGAAAATTTGTTGATGAACTAAATTCCCATTTTTGACATGATCGAGATTGAACCACTTATTGTTGCCCTGCAACTTTGAAGTCTAGAAAATAAAATGGTGATACCAATTACTTTTGATATGATTGGTTAATGCCTTTCTTTTAAGTCTTAACTTTAGATGGTTTGTTCATCATAAATTCATAGTCTTTTCTTGAACTCTATTTTTTTGGCTGTCCTTAATGTTTATGAGTCTTTTTTGACTATGTTTATGAGTTTGTTTAACTTATAAACTTAATTCTTTTTGAAGAAAATCCACGTTCATCTCTTTTTTTATTTTTATTTTTTTACATAATTAAAATAGTGTCTAGAAAATATTCTTGGTGCTTTTAGTTTTTCTCTCTTATCACAGTGAACGATTTACTTCGTGTATAACTTTCAAGTAAGTATTTGTCTTGATTACTATTTTGATATCTATACAGTATATCCAAAGTCATATAAGCCTTCGACTTTTTTTTGTCTTCTCCGGTGGTTAGCTAGACATGGAAACTACTTACCACAGTTGTAAAAAATAATTTGTTTATTGGTTGGAGTTGTAGCAATAACTTTCGGTTAAGATTTAAGACATACCATAACAAGTTATCTTTTGGCAATGTCATATAATACAACTTAAAATAGTTCAACAGAATAATTGATTATATGTTGAATCTGTTTTTGACCAATTTTTGGCACATGTAGGTTATCAAGTTTCTAGCTTTCCTTCTATTGCTTTTTCTATTTTTTTTCCCAAATTCATTTGACCCTTTATATGATATTAATAATTTCATTAGTTGATTATAGAAAGACAAAAGGTCAAACTTGATGGTTTTGAATTCTAATCTCTTTGAGGAATGGCCTAATTTTATTGCTTCTCAATTTTAGTATTTGTTTGAAGAATTTTTTTACGCATCGAGGTGTTGGAGTTAAATTTTGATTTATTTCCTAATAGTGATGTAAATGTTAGTATCACCACTATCTTGAACATATTATATATAAGGTATTTTCATAATTGCTATTCAGTAATTTTTCTTTTTCATGTTCCTATTGTTCATTATTTTCTTCTGATTTTGAATTTAGTGTTAATTCTGGTCCACAACGTCAACTCTTTTGATAAGATGCCTCTTGGTCTCTGATTTTTAATGTAGGCTGTCTTTAGATTGACACAACTAGATAGAGTAGCGGAGTATTTATCACGTCATATTAGGGAGCATCATGAATAATAAGCAAGTTTAATTCAATGATTAGTTCTCATCAACTATGGCTCTTTTCATATTTATGTGTGATGGTTCTTTGGAAGAATCTAAATTTTATTATTGATTAGGTTTATATCGATTCTTGATTTTTTTTTTTTTTGAGAAAAAAGTATTACATAATTGTTTTTTTTTCTTTGGATATCATTACTCTGTTCATGATTTTTGGAATGGGGTACTTTTGTTGTCTATTGTGTGCCACAAGCTTTAATGCTATTTGTTGTTATGGTAAATACAAAAAACTAAGCTTTGTGGCTAGAGAGTAGTAATAATTATAAGAATTTTGTTGTTATTTTTCATGATTAATTTTATATCTCATTCTTAGATGTGTTTCTAGGTTGGTTGATATGGATTCTATAGCATAGCCATATCAACATCGCTCACTTTTAACCTTACAACTTCATCTAATACTTTTAGAAGGACCCTGAAGGTGATGGGCGTTCTACCGTGTACATTTATTGCGAAGAATTGAATAACCTCATGTTGGAGGTTTTGAAAAGAGGGCCGAGAATGAAGGAAAATGGAGTGTTGGTATCTGACAAGACCATGTAGAGGAAGCTGCAAAAGTTTTGGAGCCACTGAGGGCACCCAACTCTTATACTAAGATAATTTTCAGCAGTAGGAGTTTTGGCTTGAAGCTGCTCGCATTGTTGAATTCCATTCAAATGTCAATTAAGGATTAATTGAAGGAAGTAGACCTGTCAGATTTTATTGCTGGTAAGCTGGACAGAAGCTCTTGAAGTGATGATTATATTCCCTTTTGTACTAGAAGATTATGTTTGAAGTTATCTTAGCCTGTTTTTCATGATCTAACCAAAGATAGAGTGGTAACTTATAATATGCGGTCAAACTTTTTTAAGTAGTTCTATTATTTTAAATGTTTTACCTGCTTAATTTTGCACATTTTTTTACATATTTAATTTTGCACCTTTATTTTGATATTGATAAAGTATAAATAGATGTGATTGGTCCTCTAATAATTACTAACTTAATCATTTTAACTTAAAACACTTCAATAATGGCCCTAAAATGGGCCTTTAAATTCTTCTAATCAATTAAAAGGGCATTTGGAAGTTGGAACCACCTAACAGGAACAATGCATACCAAGTTCTTATGGAATCTCCTTCTCATCGAGTTTTTAACTTCATAGTTCACATCTTTTTATGGAGATATTGATGACTTAGTGTAACTATCAGTTTATAACTTAGTGTAACTATCAGTTTTTGAATCGCTTAAAAAATTAAAAAACCCTTTCTCTCATGTTATCTTTTGTTTACTACTACTAATAATAATTAATATTAAATAAGTATTTCTCTAACATCTTTTTTTTTTAGTATTTCTCAAGGTATGATTAATGAGGAATTTATACATTTTTATTAATTAGAATAGTTTGAAAATATTGGTCTTTTTGGTAAACAATTTTCACATAAAGCCTTGCTTTTTGTTGAAGTTCCTCGACTTAATAGCAACAATATTGTTTCATTAAAACCACCATAAGAGTTTGACAACATTTGTTTATAAGGTAATATCAAGTTTGACAATGGTTAGAAAGAGTTCTGCAAAGCATACAATGATACAAGTTGGAACAAATATTTGTTACATTATCAAGGGTCAAATAAAAAAAGAGGTATTATAATTCTTAATCAAATAAAAAGAGGCATTATAATGCTTATTCAAAACAATAGTTTGATGCCCAACAGCAGTACTATAAAGTTTAAATGTAGTATTTAACAGAGGTCTTTAATAATATTGCATGATGTGATACTTAGCTTTATTTATTTTTGTTCACATATAACGACAATACACGATATATTTTGTCATTTTTTCATAATTATATAAGCATGTTTCTTTGAAGTAATGAAAATAGATGGTAATTATATAAGCATGTTTCTTTGAAGTAATGAAGATAGATAGTTAAATCCTTTTCTTTATGGAGTACAGTAGTTGGTTAACGTATTTTTATTTAAATCACAAATTCAAATTTCATTCTCATCTTCCTTCTGATTTGATACTTTTTCAATCTTTTATAATATTTTTAGTATCTTGCGACTCTTTTGAATAAAAGTTATGTACATATATGTGAAACTACTTTTCACTTTGTTCGTGCCTTTTAGTAAGTGCTTTGAATCCAAATATCATGATTTTAGACATTTTTTCAATAAAAAAAATAATAACTGATAATAGGAAGTTAATCTTCTTAAGAACATACCCTATTAGCTTTGATGTGTGAGAATATTTGCTCTTCGTTTTTGAAGAAAAAAAATTGATGAAAATTCATTTCATGTTTATATGTCCAAGTAGTCATATAAAGACTAAGGAAGGATAATCATTTTCATCTTATAGCAATTTTGTTTGATTGAATATGATTGTTTATTTTTAATCATTTTTTATTTGAAACTGTTTTTCAGCATTTGAGTTTTTGGTATCGAAGCTTTAAAAAGTATTTTTTTTTTGTCTTAAAAAGGAGAAAAATTAAAGAAGAACAATGAATTTAGTACATAAGAGTTTTGAAACAAATATAAAAATTAAAAAATAATGAAAATTATGGGATTATTTTGTATAGTTTTCATTATTTGAAAAAAAATTAATTTTATTATTGTAATGCAAATTGAGTTGTATTTTAACTTTAGATTTTTTTAGTATTTGTGTTGATTCGTAAACTTTTTTTTATATGAGACTTTAATATTAAATTATTTTGTTCACAACTTCATTATATAATTATATTATAATATATTTATTATAATTAAGTCATATTTTTTATTTAATTTTATTTACTTTTACAATATTTTCAAAAAGTAAAATCACATATTCTTATTCTTATGATCTAATTTAATATATATATATATAAAAGTCTATATCAAGTCTTTAATCTAATAATATTTTAATATTAAATATTTTTCATTATAATTATGATACCCGTGCATCGCACGGGCACTTCTCTAGTAATAATAATGTTTTAGTTTTAGACTTAACACCCTCCAAATGAACTATAGTCCTTCGTCGCCGTCTTACACATCAAAATAATCAACACCACGGCTTTTGATTTGTCCAGACAAAAAGAAAACCGAAAACATAGAATTATTTAATAAATTTAATTTTAATATATTATAAATATAAAATTATTTTATACGTATATTCAATTACATAAAATTATATTAATAAAAATAATTATTTTTTATATTAATTATATAAATATTCATAAAAAAATAATAATTTTATAAAAAAAATTTATAATAATACATCAAAATTAAACTCTTATTTAATAATAATTAATTTATATTTATATTAGCAGCCACTCGAAGATATTGTAACAGATGAAATCAAGGCCATCCACGTTAATGTGTTCCACACCAATGGCTACGATCATGTACCTACCTTTCTGGCTTTACTCCCCAATAGAAATCCAAGAATCGAGAGATTCTGATTCTTGAATCTGTATTGTACAAAAGTTGAAATGGTAATAATAATGTAATAAAAGTGAAAGTTAAAGAAGAACGTGGCAAGTGAAAAAGATGGTGAAACGATGACGAAAACATGAGGACACTGTTTTTCTTAAACTATAAATTATATATAATTGAAATATGAAAAGAGCAATTAACGTGTAATACGATGGAAGGAGCAGAGTGCGAGTGTGAGATTGATCGGTTGCCAATTGACTTGTTGGCTCATATCTTTGTTCTCTTAACCTCCTTCACTGATTTGGCACAGTAAGTTGTTGTGTTTGTGTATTTACATATAATATTAATTCAGAAATACAATTTTAATTGATGTTTCTGAATGATGATGAAAAAGAGCAAGCAGTGTTTGCAAGAAATGGAAGCAAGGGGTGAAGGAATCTCTGGCTCGGAGACGCTACCTCAGCTTTGCCGGTTGGAAGATGGATGATGATTCCACCGCTCGCCTCGTTCGCTATGCCTACAACCTCACTAAACTCGACATGTATGTATCTCTTGTTAATTATAGCATATTTGTTTGTACAATTCAGAGATAAACCTTTTAGTTGATGCATCAGATCATAATCAAACAAATTGGAATCTGTTTGTATATAGTATATATTTGACATGATTTGTGATTAGAATTGCATGATGATGTTGATGATGATGGTGGTGGTGGTGTTAAATAACTGATACTAGATTTATTTGGTATTGTGCTTTTTTAATTTTCAGACCAAGAAGCCGCTGGGGATGCCAAATAACTGATACTGGACTTGTCAGAATTTCTTCGGCAAAGTGTGTCATCAATCTCAAATCCATATCACTCTGGGGTTTGACTGGCATCACAGATGAAGGTGTTATTCATCTGGTACGCCATCCTTGCAATTCTGTTTCCAGAACTTGCTTTGATGATATTGATTTTACTTAGATCGTAGCTTTTATTGATTGCACAAACAATGATAAGACTATGCTGATTATTGGTATTCTGGCATTTTGTCAGGTGTTTCAAATCTTTTGCTTATGGTTTTAATTCCTTTTTGCTCCTCTCTCTTTATCATTATTATTCTAACAGATATCAAGAACTAGATCCTTAGAGCATCTCAATGTTGGTGGTACATTTATCACTGATGAATCACTCTTTGCAATAGCAACAAGTTGTCCAAATTTGAAGGTTAGTTATTATGATAAAATTTTATGTATATCGAAATGCTTCACAGTATGCCTAATACTCTAATAAGGAGGAAAGTTGGGTTGTTAGGTTGTTAGGCACATTTGTTTGTAAGATGTAACATTTTTCACTCAGATGTTAGGTATCTGGAATTCTCCTTTTGGTGTAATCAGGAGAACAGGGAAAAAAGACACAGGATGGTTTCCTAAATAACTTATTACCAATTGAATTCTCATGTAGTAAAGAAAATTTCTGATGTTAAATTTTGCTTAATCTTCTCATGTTTGATTTCTCACTATTAGTTTCTAATGTGAAACTCAGATAAGATATATGACATCCACATAGGAGAAATAATAGTAAAACATTGTAAATAACAAGATGATGTGAAAATTGAACATGACTAGATGAAGATGATTATATATTGATGGTATTCCATTCAAGTCATACATGATTGCTTCTTGTTCAGACTATTGTGCTGTGGAGCTGCCGTCAAGTAACTGAGAGTGGTCTTTTTGCCTTAGTTGATAAATGCCCCAAACTGAAATCAATGAATGTATGGGGAACAAGAGTTCCTGTGGACAGCCTTAAAAACTTGCTTATTACAAGTCCAACTCTTCAGATTAAATTGTAAAACTGGGGAGTGCTCTAAAATTGATGACTAAGGTGCTGATTCTTAATTTATTAGTGTTATCACTGCTATTTTATGTACAGAATGTAATCTTATATTCTTAAGTGTAATTTATTCGAAAAGATGAATATGTCAAATTTCATTCATGTATAGAAAACATCATCTTGTAATTTATTTATTGCCTTTCATTGACCCTTTCTATTGTTGTAAATGTTGAATTCGCAATAAATAATATAAACCATAAGAAAGGATTGGTCTACTTACATGATTTACATGATTAAACATTGTATATGATAATATGGATGCTGAAATGAGGAACTCTGGTACGACAAGTTAGCCCATTGGATGAAGTTATCTCATATCAGAAAACTAAGATCAAATGGTATTTTGCTTTTCAATGTTTGGTGATAAGTATGACGAAATAACATAGGTTCTGGGAGATTTGTGCTTTCATTAGTTTCATGTTTTACATTACCAAGTTTCGGGGTGTGAATTCCCCAAATTATTTATGCTGCGTTCATAATTACGTCAACTACACTATTTAATTAAATAATGAACAAATAATGATCACATGATATCTAACCCCATATCACGATTAGATTCTTCTGAATCTTCCAATTGAAGAAACTTCTTGAAGGATTCATTCTATACGTAGCTATTAAACGTATATTTTTAAACTAGAGAAAGTGGAATATATGGTTTATAGCATAACTAAAAACCTTTCATTCTTAAAAGCGATGCAAAACTCATACAGATTCCTCAGGTAAAGTATTTCTATAATTGAATGCCACATGCTCCATGTGTTGATATGGACCACATCATTATATAATGTATAGTAACATGATAAAATTGTATGTGAAAAGTACTTAACAATACTTGTTAGGGTACAAATTACAATTATAATAATCCTTAACTGTGGACCAAGAGCTTCAGCCATGATATCCTGATATTGTACTACGCATTTTCCTTTTCTTATCTTTTGACTAATGAATGATGCCTTGGTACATTACCTGAAACACAATGAAGGAAATGTTATAGCATGATTTAAGGATACCAGATTACCATCTAAGACATAGGATCCACCACTTCATTGGAATGTCAACAATCCTATTGACCACAAACAAGAATTTGACAAAAAGTTGTATTCAACTAATGGTCGTTGGAAACCATCTCATGATTAGTTTGTGTATAAAGGCACTGAAAAAGCTATCAATAATTGCGTTTAAATCACAAAAATCCTGGGGGAAAAGAACTATCTCAATTGCAAACATTGGTGGCAAAGCCCAAAGTAGCTGTTTTTTAACAAGTACAATTTGCAGCACCTCAAATCTTTAACAAACCCACATAAATTAAATTGGAAGAAGCTAACATTGCTTTGCTAACAGCCTAAGATCAAGAGTAAACTACACTGACATTCCTCGAGTTTAGATGATATTACACACGCCATCCATTGATTTGTCATGCTTATACTGGGAGGTAGTGCCATGTTTGCAAGGGAAAACTGTGTCACATTTTATAAAATAAAGAGGTAGCAACTGTTGTGTAATCGGAATATATTAGGATCAATTAGCATTTATTAGAATTATTTAGTATATCTGAATACTTATTATAGAATATTATGTCTTTATTATATTAATTCTCTTAGTACCTATAAATATCCTTCTATATTGTATCATTCTATACAACTTGAATACACACAAACCTTTTTTCTACTGTTCTCTCTTACCCCTTCTAACACGCTCAATCCCAGGGAGATCAGTGTAATTTACCCTAGCTTAAGATTAATGCATATGCCATCGTCTATAAATCTTTTTGTCAATCTCATTAAAAGAAGTGTAAGCATCAAGAATTATGCTGTCAAGAATAAAAACATACCTGAACTGCTCCAGATGCCTTATTGACCTCTCTTGGTCACTATCTACCTCAGATGACTTCGCAGATCCTCTCCAATATAGCCTCAGGAATCTCAAAATTTTGCTTATCAAATTTTCTAACTAAGACAATTACATGACATCCTAGATTGAGGCAACACTGCAGTGCACATGATAACACAAGCTCTTCTTGAACGACTTAGCTTGTATATTGTATTCTTACAAATTAACATTCATTATGATCACAACAAAATTGCGATAAGCAGGAAATAAAACGAGAGGACAAGCAAGCAATTTGGAAAATGGTCTGGCGAAGCTGATCTAGCAAATTGCACATATCCAGTAAAGCTTCCACCTGTGTTCGTCCCTGGACTCTTACTAGGTACAGCAATGTTCTTGCAGGATCCAAAAGGTGCTCCTACCTGCAAAAATGTGATGATAACATGATCTTGTGCATAAACTTTTTATATTGAATTTGAACACAGCGAAGTTGTGTGAAGATAGAAAGATCCATCCACATCAAGGATTCTACATTTCTGCTGTGTCACTCGATAAAACACCACGAGATATCATAAAAATATCAAGGTCTGATATTTCTTGTTCATTTGGACAACCATTCCAAATGGATGAACATTGATTATTGAACTTAAAAAACTAATATAACTCCGTGATTTTGTATTTAGTGCTAAGTTATTTTAAGCAACTAGGCTCCATGTTCTATGGTAATAGAAAAAACATGGAAATAAGAAAACATCAGAGTGAAGAAGGAAGTTCATAGACAAATGGCATAAAGACAACATGAATGTGAACAAGAATAGCAGACAAACCTGGCAAGCAGTTATTGTATCACATCCACACAATGTACGGCCATTCATTTTATCAACAACATCAAATACACCACCACCCTCACTTCTCTGCATAATTACATTCAGATTATGAAATGGGTTTGCAAGGAATTTCATGCATTATTGAATCTGAATTTAACAGCTCAGAAGGACAAGAACTACCATGTAAAAATTAACTGCTACAAAGTTTGGCAGCATATTGCCTGCAGCTTTGAAACATGTATTCACCGTATCCACTAGTGGAGCCGAATGCTCTTTGCAAGAGTCAGCTTCAACTGGATATGTTGGAAAATAATTCTGCAGGAATAGTGATGCACTTCTAGAATTTAATGGCTTTGATTCTTTTCTCTGTGGGCAAGAACCCTGCTTCATACCAGGATCTCCAGCTGAAAGTTAATGAATCACATGAATCTGTTATTCAATATCATGTATCCTATAAATAGTGTTGCAATAGCATTGCACTTACACTCATTTTCAACCATGTACCTCCACTGATAAGCTATTCCTTCTTCATCTTCCTTTGATGCATCAGAAGTGAACACAAGAAGCCGACGATTTGACTGAATCATCTCTGTTACGGTAGGCCAATTTTCTCCATTCTTTGGCATATCAGACACGGGGAACCAAAATTTAACTAGTCCAGCACTTGTGAACAGATTAATCAACCCCTTTGGAGTATGCACATAGTCTTCAATCACAATGGTGACAATCTCTGTTGGATTTTCAGTCAAGAATGTTTCCACTTCTTTCAGAGTATTCAGTGCAGGTTGCTGACAACATTCATAAACATACACCCCACAAAATCAAATATAGAAAAAATACTCGCGTAAATAACAAGAATCAACAACAAAGGTTAGATCATTACAAAGGCAGTGAAATTGAAGCATTGCCCTCGAAATGAATGACACAGCCAAATGTCATCCTCGAAATCGTACATATCCAACATCAGTCCCCTCACTCCATTCTATGCAATATAAGAATCATCAAACAACTTAATAAGAACCACTGAATCAGTATGGAAAGTTTGGGGGAAAAAAAAAAAAACCTTACTTTTAGCTTTCACCATAAAACACATACCCTGAGTTGATTTGTGACGGTGTCTTCTTGATTGTAGAAAGTGAGTCTCTGAATACCAGGCAGAGGGGGTGAATCCACGATGCTGAATGAATTATGGGTCATGATCCATGTGTACTTATTGAAAGGTAACCCATTAACCTGGATTCCCATAAAGGGAAACTCATCAAACCACAATTGAAACTTGAAACCAAATTCTTTTTTTTTCAAGTGAAGTAAAGCATTTATCAATGGATATTACTATTGATGTTGGAAGGGTGGCTTGGCCTCTGGTGCAAACAGGTTTTTTCCTTCCCAACGCAGGGCAATTGCTACAATATAGGCCTGGCCCACAATCTGTAGCAGCTGAACATGCCTCCAGAACCTGCCAAAGTTTTCAGCTTTGATGTCAAAAGAAGAAAAAAGTGCGTTCGGTTGATTGGGTTGGAAAGGAGATGGGAGAAAAGGAAGAGAACCTGGCAATTGCCATTGAAGCATGCGGAGGAAGTGGTGAGGAAGAGGGATGAGAAGAAGAGTGACAGAAAGAGGTAGGTGATGATTATGGAAGGTGCTATACATTGGGTACGAGAATCCAACAAAGGCCAGCACATGGCACCAGGCACCCGCACCACCTCCTTCAAAACTTGAAAGCTAAAGAAAGAAGAAAGTGTGTTTCACTGCGTAGGAGGAAATAACAACTGAGAGGTTAGTTGATCATAGGTTTTTGGGTATCAAAGGCGGGGCTTTATCACCTTACATTATTTCTTTTTTGTTTTCTCTTATTTTGATGCTACTACTTTGAAGTTTCATCGTTGTTGCACTCATTGCTTATTAGTTATTAGTCATTACTTTTATGTATATTTAGTTAATTAGTTTTTTATTCAAGGGCGAAAGGAAAAAACACGAAGTAGAAGGATAAGAAAGGAGGTAAATGCTTATTACTCTGCATTTATGTGAGATTTTAGGACAAGGGTGCAACGGTGTTTGAGCTTAGCACTGAAGGCACTAACATTGTGACTTGTGAAGCCACCCTGGTGCACTTCAATTTTACCCTTTGAAAGGGGTTCTTTTCGGGTTTAGCCCCACTTCGCAAGTTACTTCTTAAATAAATGGGAGCTACTCAAATGAAGATGCAAAAAACATCTTTTTATGAAGATGCTTTGTATAAAAGTGTGATTTATTGATTTGGCCACACTTCAAATAAAAACAACACTTTTATAACATATCAAAATCTAACCCTACACTCCATCATCTAAGGGTCAAAAAGAAAAATCATCACATGAAGACAATTATAATATCTTCATGGGAGTACCCACCTAAATAAATATCTATTTTTTTTAAATAAAATCTACAAACAAATATTCATTTTTTGGTGTAAAGAAAGAAGAAACAAAAAGAAACAGAGAACACGAAACTAAGACACTCTCACGAAGCACTAAGTTATTTCTTGTAGCGCATATATAAACGTCGCACCACCGTCAAATGTACTAATCGGAGACTCGTTCTCATAAAAAATAGTAAGACTAAAAGTTACCAAGCACATCAAGGCTAATCCTTCCTCGCTCGGATTATATCTTTAAATAAATCTTCGAATGGGTAACGAATAACGATATAAAAACCATTATAATTATGTGAAATCTTCGTCTGAATGGAATTGACCGTTTGCCATTCAGATAAGATGGCAAGGAATAATTGATTCAGTAAGCTTGTGTTTTACAAGTTACAACAGGAATAGCGAAAAGAGTCCGCTAATATCAGAATGAATTGTTTAAATGGTAGTTAGTTACCTATGCAGCAACAATTGCATATTTGCATGGGCTTGCCACGAACAAAAGAACTAAAAAAATGCTTTCCACTATAAATGAGATTGCTTCCTCTATATGTGAAAGAATAACAAAAGAATTGATATTTAATTCTTTAGTAAACTCCCATTACGCAAGCTTCTTTGCACGACCACTTGAAGGAGCACCGTCCTCTTTTTTAGATCCAGATGCCTCTGGTTTCCTAGCCCAGGCAGGAGCTCTATCAGGCTCGTATCGATAATCGTAAAACAGTTCCTCCCCAGCCATTATCCGTTCCTTGGCAAATATACCTACTCTGTGGTCTCCAGCAACCATAATAACCTGCAACAATTTAAGAAGATAGCAACAGGGAATGATGTTGACACTAATGGAAGAGAAATACAATGATAAAAGGATTAGATGAGGATCAGAAATTCAAAACTGAATACCTTTGCATAGCAATTTGGATCAGGAGCATGGTTTGCAAACTTCAACTTGTCACCTTTGCGGTAAGCATCAAGAACAAACTGAATACAAAAGAATTATGATTCACCCTTCATTCCATATATACACGAACAACCGAAAATAATATGTAATCACACCACAAAAACTGAAAGAAAACAGTCATCTAGACTTGCCTGATCATTTAGATTAAAGAGAAAAGATGAATTTTCTCGGTCATATATCTTTCCTCGCTTGTCTGCTTCCCGATGAGAAATTAACTCTCCAGTATACTCTCCAAGGTATTCATGCTTACCAACACTATTCTGGAAGGTTAACTTATTGCATTAGTAAAAGGATAACTGCATGTTGCAAACCCACTGGAATATAATATCATCAACTTGGTATATACCTTTAAGAAGGCTCCCCAGCCAGATACATCAGACCTTCCAAGAAGAACCTGTAAGCATATTACATAAGGTTGCCATCATTGTATACAGAAGATCAGAAAGGAACATCTTCAATGACTTAATTACAAACACAAGATCATAGATATGGAAACGCTGAGAATGAATATTGCAAGATGGAATACACCAAAATGTCTATGCAAACCCACATCTCCAGTAGCACTACAGAAAATTTTGTTTCTCAAGCACTTCTATTAATTAAGAAACAAATGTATAGTTCTTGATATGTGTATTATTAAATGAATGTTTTTTTTTTTTTCAATTAATAACCCAAATATATTTCAATCTACTATTGCTCAAACAAAATATTTTCTGAGAAAGCAAGCAGGTCCATGTAGCTGTGTATGATTGAAAGGGAGACAAGATAGAAACATTCAATCAAAGAAAATTACCCTTTGTTGCTGTTTGAGGAGAAGCTTCATGTTCCTACATTCATAATTATCACCTCTTTGGCTAGGTATCCCAAGAGAACCATCACCACAGCTGCAATAATAATTTGACCCAAATGGCAGAAATTAATATGGCAAATAGACACTCCACATATACAGTTGAGATCAAAAGAATTTATATGCACCAAAGTTCTGAAAGAAGTACATAAAATAAAAATTCTTGCTGAAACCCCTATTTTATTTAAATCCAGCATTAACAGGCCGAAGAAAGAAGCTAAAAGCCAAGTAATACTAGCTCCACCATCACCACTACCATAACTTTCCTTTTCATCTCTATAAATCTATTTACTTATATAAGAAAACAGTTACACGTTTGTAAGGTAATTATTTACAATGATTATGAGAAATAACACATTTGGGATTTATAAATGAATGAATTGCATAGTAATATACAGAAAACCATGAAATGGTGAAATCTCACCTGACCCAACAATTCCTACAAACATCGGGATCACATTCCCTATCTGCAGCAAAGCAAGGACATTGACGACTTCGGCATTGACTCTTCGCACAGTGACAGCCACGAAATCGATTCTTGCAACTCTTCGGGCATCTTGGCACAAAATGTAGGCAGGTCAAAACACAGTATGTAAAAATATCTCCAGAATTTCCAAGGGAAGCAAGGCATGTGGAAAATTAGCAATACAATACATGCCTCTTGTTATTATTCAGGTTGGTTAACAGCTTACCCACAGTATTTCTCACAGCAGGTTCCATTTTGAAGACATGGACACTGCTTTCCACAAGCTGATTGGCAACCACACGGATTGTACTGTCTGCAGGGTTGATCCTTTCTCTCTGTAATCCTTTTCCTTATTGAATGATAAGCAGCAGATTTCCAGGTATACTTCAAGCGACGAACTCTACCTCTTCTGCGTAAAAATCTTGATCTTCGTCTCACTTCATTATTACCCTTACATTGATTACCACCACAACTACTTAGGTGAGCAACATGTGAAAGCAAAAAAGAACAAAGCAAAAGTAAACTAATTATAGTTGAATAAAAGCAACCTTGGAATAGCCTTCCACAAGAGAATTTGCACCATCCCCAGCAGAACCTGACATCTTTCCTTCATCCCAATTTATGTATTGGAAAACCTCCCAACATGTCTTTAGACCATTTAGAAGATTCCTGGCTATTAAGCAGCTGCATAAGAGCAGAAAACTATTACTACTTACCAGGTGATCAACACTCAATAGTTAGGACCAAACAAAAGCGCTAAAAAAAGATCATACAGCAAGCCACAGTGTTGAAAAGAAGTAAGTTCACATGAAAGTAAGCATCAGAGAAGGCACAAGTAATACATTTGACCCAAGCATATGCTGACCTGTTTCTCCCAAATATCTCCATTCCTTTCTCTAGGAGTCCTTTTTCAAGAGCTTTCCAAGATTTATTGTCAGTGGATTCCTGTTTACAAATGTTCTCATCCACAAACTCTTCTTTCCTTGCATTATCTTCACTGCTGATGACAGGTGGATCAGTGATCATGTCATTTGATGAATGATCATGAGCTTCAACCTGCATTTACATAGAGTTCATTTTAAGAATCCACTCTTTCTACACCATAGTTTCAAGGTATCTGACATTTTTTTTATAAAAATGCATGTTTCTTCCTTATCTTAGGGAAAATTGAGGTTAAAAGCACATCCCTTAACTGAGAAAACCACTCACAATGGAATCAGAATCAGAAACCACTGTTTTCTTCTGCCGTTTCTGCATGCAAACTAGAACACGTTCTGCCACCCGCTTGCTGTTCCTCTTACCAAGTCCACCTCTCCCTACAGGTTTAGCTTTAGGTGGTGCTGACTGGGAGGCTGAAACAGCATCCTTTCCAGGCCCATTCTCTGAGTCGCTACTCTCAGATATGTTCTTTGCATTAGATGAGGCACTTTCACTTTGGCTGCATTTTATGCGCCTTTTAGCAGAAGACTTCTTCCTAGATGAAGAACCACCTGAACATTTCTCTTCAACATCAGCCTGGGCAGAAGAGGTAGCTTTGGAAAACCTTCCTGATTTAAGTACCTAAAATAATTCAAGCACCTTAAGTAAACTGTTTCAGAAAATTCTTCAGACAAATCAAAAGCAGAGACTGCATACCGATTTAAAACAATTCGGCCCACATGGTGCATTTTCAGTATCAGGAGGGTTCCACAGAGGTTGCTTCTCAGCCTGTTGAATTTATTGAGTCAAGAAATATGCAGGAAAATTCATGAAGATAATTACCTATCAATAAAACTTACGGGGAAGACAAGATCCTGGGAACATCCATGTAATCGGCAATCGAAAACCTGAGAAGGTGAAAATTGACATTAGGGCTGCTGGCGGGATATAAAGAGCAAAAGAAAATGAAGGCTATTCAGAACCCCCCATGGGATAAAAGCTTACAAGACAGCGTCGGCAAAAAAGATTGTCAAAGGAGTCAAGAGCTGCTTCAAGATCTTTTTCCAGAAAAGACTTTTCACTTTGAGAAATATCTTCGGTATCTCCATTCTTGGAACCCCTAGCAGCATTGTCTTTGTTACTAAGAGTTTCATATCTGGCCTGTATAAGACGTTTGACGGTGTTTCATATCTCTGTAAAGCCAGCACAAAGGAAATGGGAAACGGCTGGACGAACGCTTACACTACGACCAGTTTTCATCAGAATAATCTAGAAGGAGATGAAGTGTAAATACAATAAGGACAATACCAATGAATGACAAAAACAAACCTTAATTTCACTAGTATTTCTAGAAAAGCATTGAGCCAAGGAGTCCAGAACAGTATCAGATAAACCCAATTCTCTAACGGTCATGCTGTAAAATCAAACCGCATAATATGAAATCCACAAAACTATTTCTCATGCACAAAAGAAAAATGAAAGGGTGAAACCATAAAAGAAATGGTAGTAGTTTACTAATCTATACCAACCGAAGTATATAATCTTCTGAATCTACAAACTCTCTTTTTTCCTCTTCATCATCTATTATTTCCTCTTCACTGTCACTGCAAATAAGTGCTTCTCCACCATTTTGATCATAATAAATTCGTCTACGACCTACAACTGACTGATCTTCTGTCATTCTTTGATTTCTGCACCAGAATTGTCAAAACAAATATCTTCAAAAGATCAAATTTTAAGTCAAAATAAGAGAAAATTATAGCTGGAAAACAATAAATTGAAAGATGAAGTTACAATGCAATAAAAAGGGTGATCAATGCCTTGTAGAAAGGTAGGTATAAGTTAACAGGAAGAGACTTGGTGCTCAAAAAATAGAGCACAGCCAAGAAAGTGTCAAAAGAAGATTTTTAAGGCTTTTTTAGCCTTTTGATTTCTTTCAGTTGTTTGCATTCCCATAAGAAGTAGGGTTCAATTGACAAAAGATATGTTAATGAACAAAGTGCAAACTATAAAAGAATTTTCTATTAATTAAAAACTTACACTAAGCTCTAGAGCCTTTAATATTTTAAAAAGAAAAATAAGATTATGTCATGCTACCTGTCCAGAAATATCCATGTGGTGTAAGGAGGTAATCTTTTGACTTCTGGTAACTTGATAGGACGAACAGCATTCTTCACAGCAACATTAGATCCCAGAAGAACTGCTGTAGAACCATGACCATCTTCAGGATAACTATTGCTCTCCCCATCATCACTTGCAAGAACACCATTGTGCATATCA
Organism: Arachis hypogaea; assembly: GCF_003086295.3. Lineage (NCBI taxonomy): Eukaryota > Viridiplantae > Streptophyta > Magnoliopsida > Fabales > Fabaceae > Arachis > Arachis hypogaea. The sequence continues at coordinate 8,050,288 of NC_092040.1, read as the reverse complement.
ATTGCATCCTTTTGCCGCTTTGTTAAAAGGTCCAGACTTCTATGTGTATCAGTTTCATTACATGCCATCCTCTCCATTGACAATCTGCAGAGGTGGTTTGTGACACCAACCAGCTTGTGCCTATTTTCTTCCATTCTTTTCTGTTATCCAAAAGCATGCACATTCGCACATTACAACAAAACAAGCAAAAGTTACAATTCGGATCAACAAATTATAATCATAGGCAATCTATCACACCTTTACGGAAACAATTCGTTCTGCAGCAACTTGTTTCTTTAAAGAATCAATAACCATTGACACATCTTTAACTGTCGGAGTCACTTCCTCCGCTTTGTTTCCCTGCATCGAAACACAAATAGTATATGATATAACATACATTACTGCTTACCGCCCCATCATTAAAAAATTCAAACAAGTCAGGCAGTCATAGTTCATGGGGAGCTATTGGGAAAACATAACCTAAGGAAAGAAATATAATTTGACTACGGCTTAGCCATCTGACACAGAAACTCCACAAATTCCATCACCAAAACTCCAAAAGAACCACTGAGGTTATCAATTCAAAACATAATAAGCACCATAAGAGCGAGAAAACCCAACTGCAACTCAAATAATCAGCCCTCTATACAATGCAGTTATATATCCAGCCTCAACCTGTCTTAGAATCCAGCTCAGCTCCTCATCGGGGAAAGGGGGGAAAGTCGTGTGAAGTCAACAACAATCGATTGAAAACAAGCGCAGAAAATATACAAATTGAAGCTTCAATTCTAAGTAGATCGAAGCTCAAAAGAAGAAGGATTAAAATGGAAACAACAGAAAGAAAGATAGACAATAATCGAAACCGAAACGTAATGAGCTAGCATGAGCTTCATTGAGGATTAAGGCAGTGAAAAGAAGGAAAGATGAAAAAATCGAATGAGAGCATACGGATGGATCGACGGGAAGCTCTGATCTAGAAGAAGAGGCGAAAGGCGGATGAGGGGGCAGAGGCGGAGACTTCGACGCCATTGACGGAGACAATGCTGGCGAAGCTTGTCGGGACCCGATTCGGAAATGGCGAATCGGATGGGGATCGATTCATGCAGCTGGAATTGGCCGGCAACAATGCGTAGTCCGAACTTCAGACTTCAGATTCAACGGATAAGGGTTCTGAAGGGACTTGCGATTTGGCGGGGCAAGTTGAAAGTTGAAACCCTAAGTCATATCCCAAAAAAGAAAAAAAAATAAATGAGAGATAAACTATATTTATTATTTTATCTTTGTAATGCACTTTCAATTTTCCGCCGCTTGACGAGACTTTTTCTTGTTTTTTGTTTCTTTATCTTATTTTTTGTTTTTTGTTTTTCTTTTTTTTTCTGTTTTTAATTTTTTATCAAGTGAACGGTGAATGTTGAATGGGAATGCGGGGGAACAAAATTTTGAATTATGTACACTGTGCTAATAAACATCACCTTATCCTCTTCCTTCCCATGCCTGTATTCTGTCTTTTCCCGTTTTCTTTTTTCGTCTTTAGCTTTTTTATTCGGTTCATATTCGTTCTTTTTTTTCCTTTCCTACATTGGAATTTGTATTTAAAAAAAATGTACATGTGATTTCTATGCAAAATTGGAAATCTGGCTTGACTAAAATGGAACAGTAGTCACACAAAGTTTCGAAAAAATGAAAACAGTATAAATTTATATAAACTTTATTATACCTAATACAGTAATACTTAATGGTGATCATTATAATGCTCATGATTTGACGTACGCAATTTTATTGTAATGAATAAATTATCATCATCAATTATTTCAAAGATCATTGAATCTAGTGACATCGTTTTTTTATGCATCATTTTTCTTATCAATTCCATTATTAATCCTATAACTTTATGGGTGTAATTATCTTGCGTCCTAAAAATATATTTTAAAAATAATTTTTTTTTAATTTTTTTATACATTTAATGTATTATAAATATAAAAACTTATTTTTAATAAAATATTTTTTATATTATTCTTAAAATATGTCTTTAAAACAGATGTTGACATGACTCTAACTTTATTACTAGCTAGTTTGCTACTATATAGCACTCCAAAAAATAATTTACTTATATTTTTTCTCCTTATAGTACATGAACTAAAGGAAGGCATAAAAAAAAAGGGAAGGAAATAAACGAAAGAAGCTTCTCACACGGGAAGAACCCTAGAAGCATCAACTAAAAGAACAAGATATGTGCCCGTTAATATGATGAATTTAGATTTTCTTACATTTTTTCTCATGTATTTTGTCAATTATTACAATTGATATTGTAATTATTGAATATTAATTTAATTTACTATTTTTTGTCTGCCTGTATATTTGGGTTAATACGAATTTTTATAGTGTGAGTTTAGAAATAAAGTCGGAGCCTTTGAGAGATGAGAATACAAGCATATACAAATTTTTTTATCTATTGATAGTTCAGCGCTGCTTTTTGTAAAGCTTTACGGACAAAGTAGATAGGTTGTTGCCCATTTTCATCTTCTCAGATCAAGGCTGAAGCTATAGCTCAGCTCGCCATTGTCAGATAGAGGACGCGCTCTTCTCTCGTAATAGGTCAAGTGAGTATGGGTGGTTGGCCCAAGAATGCTATAAAGCTTTGAAAGGTTTGTTCACACTCTTGGAACCATTCAAATTGCTTCCTCTTTCTAAGGATTGAATATAAGGGAAGGGACTTCAATGCTGACCCTGCTAAAAATCTGGATAGCGCCACCAACCTTCCATTTAACTATTGGACTTCCTTGAGACAAGTCGGATTTTTCATCTCTAGTATTGTTATGTACTTGTCCGGGTTTGCTTCTATGCCCCCTTTAAATGAGCATGAAACCTAAGAACTTTCCAACTTTCACCGCAAAAGTGCATTTTGAGGGGTTTAGTCTCATTTCATGTTTTCTGATTGTGGAGAATACCTTAGAGAAGTTAGACAAGAGGTTTAGATCATCTTTAGTTTTGACAAGCATGTCGTCCACATAGACTTCCATAAGTTTTTCTATGTGAGGGAAAAACACCTTATTCATCAGTCACTGGTATATGGCTCCGGTATTTTTTAAACAAAGAGGCATTACTACACAACAATAGTTAGTTTTAAGAGTGATAAAAGAGGTCTTTTCTTGGTTTGGCTTATACATCGGAATTTCATTATATCCCGAGTAGGCGTCCATAAAAGACAAGTACCGATAACCTGAGGCTGGGTCGACTAAAGCGTCGATATTGGGGAGAAGGTATGGATCCTTGGGGTAAGCTTTGTTGAGGTCGGTGTAATCTATGCACATCCTCCACTGCACATCCTCCATTTTCCATTCTGTTTCTTTACTAGGACCACATTAGCCAGCCACAATGAATATCTTACTTTTCCTATGAATCTTGCTTCTAATAGAGCTTGCACTTGTTCTTCCACAACCTGTGTCCTTTGGGGCTTGAGTTTTCAACGCTTTTGCTGAATAGGTATGGAACCCGGGTATATAGCGAGCTTATGAGACACCAAGTTGGGATCTATACTAGGCATATCGGAGGCTTTCCAAGTGAAGAGGTTGGAATTTCTTCGTATGAGGTCTATGAGTTGTGCTTTTAGACCTCCTTCCAGGTTAGCCCCTATATTCGTTGTCTTTTCAGGATGATCTCCGATTTGCACTTCTTCTACATTTCCTGCAGGTTGGAAGCGTAGTTCTTCTCGAGTTCAAACACCTCTAAGCTCGATAGTGTTAACTTCTTTTCCTCCCGGGCTACCTTTTAAGTTAAGGCTTTCATTGTAGCATTTTCGTGTCAACTTTGAATCTCCCTTTATGGTAGTGATTCCCTCCTCAGTGAAAAACTTCATGTACAGATGAGGTGTAGAAACAACTATTGCAAATTGGTTTAAGGTTGTATGACCTATTAGGGCATTATATGTTGAAGTGACGTCAACCACGATATAGTCAATGCTTAACGTCCTTTGACTTCGTGCCTTTTCCAAAATTAGTGTATAGAGAAATAAACCCAAGAGGTTGGATCAACATGTCCCTCAGTCTGAAGAGGTTATCTGGATACGCCTTTTAGATTATTTTCTTCTAGTTCGAGTTTGTCAAAAGCGGATTTAAATAATGTATCTGCCGAACTGCGTTGATCCACTAAGGTTATATGGAGGTTTGCATTGGCAAGGATCATCATAGCCAGGTGTTACCCCTTGAACATCTTCTTTAGTGAACGAGATGGTTGGCAAGTCTGGAATTCTATTGTCTTTTTCAACTTGATACACCTCTTTAAGATGCCTCTTTAGTGATGATTTCGAGATTCCTCTTCCAACAAATCCTCCATTTATTATGTGTAAGTGTTGTTCTGGAGTTTTAGGTAGATGCTCTTGCCGACCTCCTTCTTCACCTCTCTTTCATTTCCTTGGGTCTTCCGACCTATCAACTAAGTATCTGTCTAGCCGACCTTTCGTGGCCAATTTTTCTATGACATTCTTTAAGTTATAACACTCATTAGTAGAATGTCCATAAAACTTGTGGTACTCGCAATATTCTGTCTAATTTATGCCTTTTGTGTTTGATTGGACGGGAAGGTGGAAGCTTCTCAGTGTGACATATCTCCATGTATACGTCTACAAAAGAAATTTGGAGTGCAGTATAATTATGATACCGTTGAAGATTTTTCGAGTTGTACTCCTCTTTTTTCTTGGCTTCCTTTTCTTTTTTCCAAGGTGGATAGGGCAGACTGGGCCTCGGGAGGAAATCTTTTAGTCATGAATTCTCCTCTATGTTGATATATATCTCTGTCCATTCTTGTACTTCGTACAAGGAAGTCGGGTGTCGCTTGGATATGGACTGAAAGAACGGCCCTTCTTTAATGCCATTAACTAGTCCCATTATAACTGTTTCAGTAGGTAAGTTTTGTATTTCCAAACATGCTTTGTTGAATCTTTCCGTGTAATCTCAGAGTGTCTCTCCAATTTCTTGCTCAACTCCTAGAAAACTCGGGGAATACTTCACCTTATCCTTCTGAATTGAGAATCTAGTAAGAAATTTTCTTCAGGTCGTCAAAACAAGTTACCGACCTGGGAGATAAGTTATCAAACTACTTCATCGCGGCTTTGGTTAGGGTCGTCGGGAAGGCCTTACAATGAGTAGCATCAGAGATGTCAGTTAGGTACATCCAACTTTTGAAATTGCTAAGATGATGCCTCGGGTCAGTCGTTCCATCATAGAGATCTATATCGAGAATTCTGAAATTTCTTGGTACTCTAGCTCGTAAGATCTCTTCAACAAACTCATCTTCACCTTCCAGAGGGCTTTCTTCCTTATCCGCGCGACTACTCTATCTTCGAAGGTCAACTTCCAATCTTAAGATATTTCTTTCTATTTCTTTTCATCGTCGTACCTCCTTTTGCAGTTCTCGTTCTGCTTTCCGTTGTCGTTCAGCTTCTAGTTCAAGTTGCTCCAATTGTCCACGATATCCGTGGACTAAACTTAGTATCTCTATTAGATAGGGAGGTTCTTCGTCTTCTGGCACATAGACTTCTGATTGATCCGCCTTGGTTGGGAATTTTATGAAGTCCCTTCTTCGTAGGGAATGTGTGTTCCTTCCCGAGGAGGAGGTATTGCAAGGGTGAGATGTAACACTCTCACTATCAGAATGTCACACTTTTGGTTGTGTAACACCCTTAGCACCTCATGATCGTACTAAAAGTTTAGGCGTTACTTACCTCTAAACCTTTTTATTTTATATCATCTTTATTCAATATTGAGCCTTTGCGAATACGAACTGAAACTTTAATTATGAAAACGAAAATTTTACTCTTAACCACTTAATCACAAAGATATACATATTCACATAACATTATATACATAGGCTTATTTCAAGTTTCTCCAATACAAGTCCTACCCTTCTAAAAATCAAAGATAATAAATGGCGAGGAGAAAGTCTAAGACTAAACCAAATAGAGAAGATACGGATACGTATGTACATAAAGCTCTAGTGTTCAGTCGCCACTCCGCACTAAGGATTCCTGAATCTGTTGCTGAAATAGAAGATCTATAAGGGGGTGAGAACGTCGTCCTCGCATGTTCTCAGTATGGAAAGTGAATACCGTAGAGTTAATAAACAAAAAGCGAATAATTGACTTTACTCAATAAAACTATTCTTTTATGAAGCCTTTGAAAATGCTTTTTAATTTTACTTTAGACAATTAATTGCTTTCTTTGAAATTTCTAAACTTAAAACAAAACCTATTCATAACATTAATTCTTAATCACTTTACTACATAACCTAATAATACCAGAGACCCAATTGAACACACAAGCGAGGAAGAATAAGACAACCAGCACAATCACAGAGATAATACAACAAGCAAAACACAATCAAATGCAAGTATGCAAACAATATGATGCATGTCTGTCCTAAGCAGGCCATGAGCTCACACGTCGGTTGTCTACCCGCAACCCAACGTTACTCGAGGTGAACCCCGAATATAGTTTCTTTACCGTGTCAGTTAGGTACAATTATCATCATAGGTGAACCCATGTCAATTAGGATATCTTGGCATCACGGTAAGAAACAGGCTATCAGTTAGGCGAACATTCCCGCATTAACAACCTTAGGCTATCAGTTAGGCGGGCATTTTCACATTAGCAATTTAGTACAAAGGCCCATTCAACATACCATATGCTATCAATTAGGCAGACAAACATTAGCAATCTTAGGCTATCAGTCAGGTAGGCACTTCCGCATTAGCACTATTGCACAAGGCTCATTCGACATACTCTTTTCATGATTCATTATCTATTTCAGTTATCTCTTTCATACATGGATTCTCATTTTCTTTCTCTTTATTATGCCTCCACATCACCAATTACATATACACACATCCGCATCACCATTATTAAACATACCTCCATATCACCGCTTAATTACTCATATCTCCACATCACCAAATAATCTCTTACCTCCATATCATCATATAGGTATACTTTCAGTCTTAGTAGTAAAACCTTTAATTTTCATATACCAAAACTTTTTTAACGTTTAATTAAAGAAAATTCATTTCCTTAATAAATGACCTCATAACAAAATGCTTTTCTCCACAATTCAAAATTATAGCATAATTTATTCTTTTCTTAACCAATCGAAAACAAATAATATAGTTTTTTAAATTCAACTTTTCTTTAGATAACGTTTTAAACAAGTCTCGAAATTTTATAAAAATTTCTGCAACATTTTCTAAAAATTTCGAGTTTTGCCATCCTTCAAGGGTCCCTACCAAACCATTTTCAGTTCTCAAAAGTCCTTCTTGATAATTCAAACAAATCAAATTCAATATTGTAAATCCATTTTTAATTCTCAAAGGTCACTTCCAATAAATCAAACCACCTAAGTCTAGTATACAAAACATTTACAAATCTGAAATTTAACCAATTCCAATATCAAAATCTTTTTCACCTCTCAATTTATTGCTAATAAATCAAAATTTTAATACAAAGACCTTTTTCTCAATATGAATAAATATGTAAACCAGATTTTTTTTAAATATAGAGTTATTTCTCAAAATAAGCTTGTAAATTAGGTTTCTAAAATAAAATCATTTTTTCGTACATTTTTACAAGAACTTGGACAGAACCTCTCTTTAAAATAAACTTCACACCCTTTCAGGCTCCTTCACTTTCATCATTCCTTAACTTATCTCAATTCATGCACTATTCTCAATTTTTGCATCATTTTATCAAAGCATACACATACTTTATTCACAGCCACAGTTTCGACAATTCTCATCACACCCAACTAAAAATCAAAATCTTTAGCATTCTCAAACATTCAGTAAATCAAACACATATTCATCAAATTTAATTATTTTCATAGTCACAAATTCAACACAAATTCGTCATTCAACCAATCCAACAGTTATAAATTATTTTCAATTACTCATTAAACTTTTGAGCATTCATGAATTAAAAACTTATACTTTTAAAACGAACTCCTTACTTCCGTACGAAATCAAAATCAACAAAAACTCTGAAAAAATTTTATAATCGAACTGCTGAAGAGAAAAACGTCAGAAATCGTTTGTGCCTCCTAAAATTTTAATCGGCCAAACTTAAGAAAAAAAAGAGTTACGTCACCATCAACTTTTATCGGATAAAGATAACACCAACATATAAAAAAAAATATAAATACTTTTATTAGATTAAATTTTTAATTGAGATTACAAATGGTAAAAAATCGAGGTCCAAAGCTCAAAAAAATTCACGGTTTCTTTTTTCTCTCTCTCGGTTCTTTCTCTCTTGCCTTATCCAAAAATGAAACATGCATGGCCGATTAGGATGCTTTAGGAGAAATGTTACACATGGAGGAGATTTAGATGTCATTGGTTATTAATAAAAATGAAACATGTGTCATATATATATATGTACACACATATAAGCATCTTATTTCTTTTCTTTGTTTTCTTTGTGGCTTCGGCCAATTCCTCCTTCTTTCTTTTTTTTTTTTTATTTGAACTTTAATAATAATAATAATAATTTTATCTTTTTTAAAATATTTTATTAAAATAAAATAAACTAAAAATTCTAATGAATTTTAAATTTAAAATATCTTAAAATTTAATTTAATTACTCTTAAAAAATAATTTTTTTAAATAAAATTATCGACAAATATAAAATCGTAAATAACTTATTATTTAATTTTCAAAAAGTTAGGTTGTTATAGGTTGCGCTGCTCTTATAGCGAGAATATTACGATGACCTCTATATATTTAATAATAAGATATGAGCCTTTAACTCGAAATCGTATCGCTGTTTTCTTTGAAAAATCAGAAGTACTTTTTATTTCAATCAAATATACATATAACACCCCATTCAAATCACAATCCTCTTATATATATACATATACATACAAAACTTCTTATACAACCAACTTGTTACAAATATACTTACATATAATTACAACTTTTATCCCTCTTACAAATATAATAATAAAAGTGAGAAAAAAACTATAACTGTATATACAATAATATAGAATACAATCAGATGCCCGAGAGAAGCTCCTTTAACTCTTCGTCCTCCTAAAAAGGGAAATCTGTAGCAGGTGAGAACATCATCCTTATTGGTTCTCAATAGAGGATTTTTAAGAATTGTCATAAGAGAATATTTAAAAGAAAACTTTTTTTCGATTGCAGTGATAATCGCTCGTCTTATGAATCTTTTTGAAAACCAATTATTAATTATCCAAAACCAAACCTTTTCAAAAACCTTAAGTTAATTACCAAAAATCCAGATTCATGTTTCGAACTTATAAAAACTCCAATTAAACACAATATCTCGTAACCTTTCACTACATGTACCAAAGGAGTAATTTCATCCAACTTACCATTGATTCATCCAATCATGGTCCCCGGTCCAAACATAACCAAATCACATCTTCCATCCCAACATAATATCACATCACGACTTTCGACCCAACACAAAATCATCACACTCCAATCACCATAAACCGAACCAACAATTACAATCACAAGTAACACAGTCTAAACACAATAAAAAACAATTACATCACGTATAGCAATTAGCAGTTAAACAGAATTAATCACATAGGCAAACCAAATACAATATATACACCCAAACAATATCACATATATGCATATGATGCATGCATGTCTTACTGGCTGTGATATTACATTGTCGGTTCAAAGTTGTCAATCTGACACATCCTTTAAGATGTTGCCTTTTTACCACGCCTAGGGATTTAGTGTCCTGCTCACTCTTGTGCACCCAAGAAAATAGTGCCATGCACACTGTTAACCCAGGGATATAGTGCCCGACTCACTATCATGCGCATCCTATGGATATAGTGTCGTGCACCCTCTTACAGCAGAGAATGTTATGCAAGTGGGATACTATTCCAGCCCTCACATCTGAACATAGGCAGGAGACTGCCACAACCCCTACGTCGGCGCCGTTACCCGACAAGCGGGATTCACCACCATCCTTATCCGAGGCGCATAGTGACTTACCAATCAATATATCATCATGAATCAATCCAAAGATATAGTGCCCTGCATACTATTATTCTTGGGATATAGTACTCGGCAAACTATCAACTCATCATAGTCATCTTCATATCTCAAGTTCTTTCAAACTCATAAACTATTTTTCAAAGCTCATTCACTACAACAATGCCAACTTAATAATAAAAAACATCCACAATCCAATCATCATCGTAACAACCTTAAATCAATTACAAAATCCAACTAAACATCTCTAATCGATCAATAAACCAATAAAGCAAGCAATCACATTCATTTAAGGCAACTCAATTCAATTCATAAGACTCAAATAATTATAAAAAATATGTTATTTGATTTATAACAATTTTTTGGAATAAAATGAGTTTAATGAAACCGCCCCTACCTTAAATAGTCGAAACCCAAAAGCTATAAAACACGTAAAAACCTTTTTTTCCTGGCCCGCAACAGCGATAGCCGCAACCACAACTTCATCTTACTTCTGCAGCAGCTTCAATCGCAACATGCAAAGACCGTAATTCGATCTTACATTATCAAAACCTTAGAATCTTTAGTCAAACCTAACAAAATACTATTTTTCAAGGGTTTCGAAACGAAACACTTACCATAACTGAGGAAAAACAAATGTACCGAACCGTAGCGGCCCAAGCAGTGGTCCTGGCGGCCATGATGCCGTTCTTAACGGCCACAGACACGGCGGCAACCTTCGAGCAACTCTTGCAAATTCTGTCAACGGCGAAAACAACCCTCTCCATGGCACGACTTCACGCGTTTCTCTCTCTCACAAGCAATAGTGGCAATCGGCGTCTCCAATGGCGGCGACAATGGTCTCGACGACAGCGGCACAGGCAAAACGTGATGGCCCCCCTTTCGCACGTCCCCTTTCCCGCGATGGCTACACTTTTTACGACTCCCTCATCGGCTACCAAAAAGCACAACGATGACTAACGCGACGGGACGCAGCTCCTCCTTCCCCTCTTCGGCAACAGCGACGCACAAAGGCTTCAACGGAGACCCTCCTTTCCAGCAGCGATGGTACAACCTCCTCTCTCTTCCTTGCGAGTTCGTCCCTCTCTCTCCCTCCTAACACTCTTGACGACAACGGCAACGACAGTGAGATCCCAGCCAGCGTCATCTCCTCCTCTCTTCCTATGTTGTGAGTGTGTGCATGTTTGGTGTGAGGATGATGGTGAGGCGGTTACGGTACTGAGAGACACAAGGGGTGGTGGCTGAGTGTTTGAATTATGGTTAATAAGAGTGTGTGGGTTGTTTTAGGATTAGGGTTTCTTTGAATTAAAAAGGAGTAAGAGTGGTATAGTGATTTTAATAAGAGTGTGTGGGTTGTTTTAGGATTAGGGTTTCTTTGAATTAAAAAGGAGTAAGAGTGGTATAGTGATTTTATTAAATTTAGGGATAATAGAGCAATTGAAAATTAATTTTTAATCCAATAATAATATTTATAAAAATACTATTTAATTATCAACTTAAAATTTATTTTCAAATAAATACTCTAATTCAGTAACTAGAGATAATATAATTAATTTTATTTATTGCTAAAAATTAAAATATTAAACTTCAAAATATCAATTATTTAAATCAATTCATATAAAATTATTATTATTTTACAATTATTAATCTTTACAATTTAAATATAATAATTATCCAATAATTATAAAATTACATAAAAGTTATAATTTAATAATCAAAACTTTATTTAATTACCTTTAATAAAATAATTTCTGAAATTAAGATCTTTAATAAATAAATAAATTGAAATTGATTCATAATAATATTTTTCAAAAGTTATAGGTCTTACATGAGATCATCATAGTGGGGCTCCAATTCTGATGCAGTGTGATCGTCTTTATATTGATCGTCCGCCCATTATCATGGGTTGAATTATAGGTCCTCAACAACGACGCTAATGTTCCGAGAATTGCCTGAAACGTTGATTTGGACCTGGACGTGAGGTTCAGACTCCTTCTGAGACAGCATCCGACTTGTCCTGGTGCCGAGATGGCGTCGTCCGAGTTTCTCGTGAGGAGTTGGGGGTCGTACCTGCAAGAGACTCCGATGCTTAAGTTAGCAAGGGTTTTAAGCATGTTTTTAGTAGATTAGAATATGAGTATACATGAGGAGTGTCAGCGTATTTATAGTAGAGTTGTTAACTACTGTTTTGAGTAGTTCCACCTTTATTTATAGAGAACCGTTCTTTTTATTTTGAGAGTTTGTTAAGATCTATCTTTTAATGAAGTTAAAGATAGTATGATATATTTGCGGTGACAATTACTTATTTGGATAAGTAAAACTGAACTCCTTTTATCTGTCCGATCTCTTCAAGAGGTTGGATAAACAATAGAGACCATCCCTTTTGATTGAGCTTTTTATTTTTAGGTAAACAGTCAGAACTTGCCTTATTTAGCATTCATTAATTATCGCAACAATTAATGAATACTAAATAAGGCAAGTTATGGTTGTTTTTAGTTAATTTTCTTTAGTTACCAAATATTTTTGTTTATTTTTATTGGACATGACTTTATGTTTTGGAACAAATTTAAAACTAATCATTATTTAAATTTAGAACATCTAAAGGTGTGTACACATTTTGTTGTTTTATTTACAAACATGTGATAATTGTTCGTTTAGGATTCGGTTTTAAATTTGTTTATATGTATAAGATATTGAAATAAAATGATAAAAATATAAAATTATATTTAATATATGAGACATAAATATAGATATATATTATTATATTTAAAAATTTTAAATTAATGTATTTTATATTCTATCCGATAGAAATTATATAAAAATATTAAAAAAACACAATTTACCTTTTTATCAATATTTTATAAATATATTTATTATCATTATTTTTTTCTAAACCTTTTTGTATATAAAAAAGAGTTTAATTTTAATATAATAAAAATATAAAATATTTATATAATCATATAATTATATCTGTTTTTACGTAATAATAAAAATAATAATTATTTTTAATAATATAGTATTACGTAATTAAATATACATATAAAATTATTGTATATTAATAATATATTAAAATTAAATTCATAAAAAATAAATTACTTTTATAATTAACTCTTTCTTATATTTAATTTATTATTAAATAAAATATAACAACATTAATTTTTATGTATTTATTATTTATGTCTTATCTTATTTTATTCTCTTAAACAAAAACAAACGCATCTTATATCCTACATGTTCATTCGCTAACTTAAAGCAATCTAAAACCTAACCCCACATCCGCTTCACGCACCCCACATCCGCTTCACGCAAAAATAAAAGGGAAAATGACACTTCCCTCTCTTGAGAGATATTAAAATGACACTCCTCTCCCCTCTATTTGTAAAATATATAGTTTAATCCATTTAGTTAAAAATATTAATAGAATATTTCATTTAAAAAAATTAAATATTTTATTCAATAAAATTAATATTCTAATTTACCATACTATCCCTTTATATTTATTTACTAACTAAACTCAATTTCTGAGTTAGGATTCCAATTCTCTCACAGTTCCAGATTACTAACTAAGCTCATATTTGGATCAGCATTTAAAGATTGTTTTAACTTTTTTGCTATCCATGTAGAATTAGCATTTCTCTTCTCAAATTTTCTAATACAAATATGCCTTGACTCATAACTCTTGATCATAAAAGCAATACCATCTGGAGAAGGAGAAGCATGAATCCTCCAAGGACAACCTTCAAAGCACAAATAGCAGTCATTTTCCTTTCTCATTTTTCACTCTTGTTATATTAAAATTTTTTTGAATTATGTAATCTCTCAAATTACGTAATCTCTCAAAAAAATTATTGAAGGGTATATTATAAAAAATAATTTAATTATTAATTTTTTAAAAATATTTTAGTAAAAATATAATTTAATCAATAAAAAAATAATTTATTAAAGGGTATTTTAGTAAGCAAAATTTAATGACAAAAAAATAAAATTTTTTACTAAAGGATATTTTTGTAAAAATAATTTTGTTTTTCAAAAAAATAATAAAGTTAACATTAGTTAACACAATTTAAAATGGATTAAAGAGGGATTTTTTTAAAGGTTATAGAGGAGGGAAATGTATATTTTATAAATAGAGAGGAGGAGAGTGTCATTTTAACATCTCTCAGGAGGAAAAGAGAATGGCATTTTCTCAAAATAAAAATATGGTTTAATTTTCATTTTTCGTTTAAAAAACCAATATAATTTCTCATATATATATATATACGGCTAAGTCTATGATAATTTAGATTTTGTGACACATAGATATGGCAAGTGTGAAAGTCATTTCAACAAGTACAATCCATGCAGCAAACAAAGCTTCAACGGTGGAGGAGGAGATTCAGTTAACTCCATGGGATCTCCAACTCCTCCTAGTTGATCCCATTCAAAAGGGCCTCCTCTACCGTAACGACCCGGTCACTCCACCGATCATAATCCAACACCTCAAACATTCCCTTTCATCCACCCTTTCTTTCTTCCCACCTCTTGCGGGCCGCCTTTCCGTTACGGAACATGACGACAACACTTCCTCCGTTTCCGTTATTTGCAACAACTCCGGAGCGCTGTTTGTCCATGCAGTTGCGGGTGACTACTCCGTTAACGATATCGTTAGTTCCGTTTACACTCCACACTTTGTGCACTCTTTGTTCCCGCTCAACAGGGTTAGAAACCACGAAGGAACAACCAAGCCGTTGTTGGCGGTTCAAGTCACGGAGCTCAACGACGGTTACTTCATCGGGTGCACCATGAACCACGTTGTTGGAGACGGAACTTCCTTTTGGCATTTCATGAACTCGTGGGCTGAGATCTCACGTGGTTCGGAAAAATTGTCCAAGCCTCCCGTGCTTGAACGCTGGTTCCTTGACAGCGGCCATGGCTGCTCCGCGTCTGCCATACGGGTTCCTTTGACGAAGGAGAAGATGATCCAAAGTGGTTACTACGGTTTCGTCTCAGAACTGCAACGCGAGAGAGTTTTCCATTTCAGTAAAGACAAGATCGCTGAGCTCAAGACAAAAGCCAAGGCAGAAATTGAAGGCGAAAGCAAAAACAAAATATCTTCGCTGCAAGCGCTTTTGACTCACCTGTGGAGATCCGTGGTTCGGAACCAGGGTCTTGAGCCCGACGAAGAGGTGAATTACAGGTTGCTGATAGGTGGTAGGGGGAGAATGAAGAGTCCGGCATTGGCGGAAAACTATTTTGGGAATGCGGTGCAGGATGGAACAGTGAGCATGAAGGTTAAAGAGCTTCTAGAAGGAGGGCTTGGAAAGGGTGCGTTGGAGATGAGAAAGATAGTTGATTTGCACACGGAGGAGAAGATGAAGAGTTATTATAGGGGTTGGGTGAAGAACCCTAGGCTTCTGACGGAGGGAGGGATGGCTGGCAATGCTTTAGTGACAAGCAGTTCGCCAAGGTTTGATGTTTATGGGAATGATTTCGGGTGGGGGAAACCGGTGGCGGTGAGAAGCGGAGCGGGGAACAAGAGCCATGGTAAGATAACGGTTTTTGCTGGGGCGGAAGATGGTGTTGACATTGAGGTTTGTCTTTCCTATGAGATATTGGAAGCTATGGGTAATGACCGTGGATTCATGGATGCCGTCTCGCTCCGCCGCCTAATATCAAATTGAACTTTTTCTATCAATTAATTAAAGTCATTATCTTATGTTTAAGTGTTTAAGTGTTTAACTCGTCAATCATCCACCCCCTCGTCATTGATGAATAAAGTGCAATATCGATCTAAGTTAGCTAAGTGGATCGAACATCATATTACATCCAATCATGAATAAAACGAGTGATCAGTAATCATTTGTGTTCTGCCGTACGTATATATTAGTTGCATTCAATTGAGTTAACCTTAGGTGTGTTATAAGCAAAAGTTAGATGTTTAAATCTTAAATTGTATATACAGTAATTTATTAATCAATAATAAATTTTTAAATAAAATTTTAATTTATGACAAAACTAAAATAATACAATAAGTAGTGGTATTTATTTGTAAATAAATTAAAAAATTAATATTTTTTGTCTTTTTTATTAATATATATTTAATCAATTTTTCAATTAAAAAATTTAAAAATTAATAATTTTAGTTTATATAAATCTACGCTTTTAGTAAATAATTTAATATTTTTAATTTAATATTCTAACATCATATATTTAAGTAATATTTTTAAATATAAAAAAATTTCAAAGTCAATAATTTAATTTTGTATTAATCAATACTTTTAAATATTTTTAAATATTATTAATTAATTATTAATTAAAAATAATAAATTTTACTAATTTATTAGCATTGTCTAATTCTTGAAAAAAGACAAATGGAATACTTTGTACCACTTATAATATCGATCTAATCATGCTCAGCTGCCACATGGATTTATGATCTGCCTCCACTGGTATGGTCCATCTCTAAATGAAAAATACTACTTTAACAATTCGTTTTATACAATTTTCTTAATTACATTTTATTTATGGTATAATTTTTAATATTTTTCACTTTTATCTATTAATTTTAATATTAAAATAAAATATATACAAAACATGTATATGCAAAAAAGTAATCGTGCACATATAAAAATCAGATAAAAACAAAATTAAAAAAGATGGTTATTCCTCTAAAAATATTTTTATATAAATATATTATTGTGAATCATTAAATAATTTAGTTAAATACAATTAATAAAATATATCAGGCAATTTAACTATTTAAAATATTATTTTCGTATCAAAATATTTTCGTAGTAACCACCATTCGAAAAAAAATGCGACTTTTTGTTTTCTCTTATTGATTTCTATTTTCTACTATTTTATAGAAGTATATATATATATATATATATATATATATATATATATATATATATATATATGAACGCGGTTGTATTAATATTTTGCTGGCAACTAACTGGAAGTTTTATACCTACACGTTTTCTTCTTCTTTGGCGTTCTGTCCATGCGGGAGTATAGGGCAATAATGGTAAAGAAAAAAAAAGCAAAAAACAAAACAAAATTCAAGCCATCATATCATAATAGTGCATGGATAACTCATATCATAATCATCATCATCATGCAGTTGCAGCAGCATGGTCATGGTAGTAATAAGGTTGCCACGACACGAGGCTGTTCCTTTGGGAAATAAATACTTTTTTGTTTTTTTTTTCTTTCTTTTTTTTTGTGTGTGTATATTATTCTTTCTATTTGTTGATATACTGTATTAGAGATAGAGCTATATTAAATTCAGAAAAGGATAAAAATTAATTTCGTAATAAAAAGAAATACAAATTTTAAGAGAGATTAGACTAAATTTTAGTGTAACTTACAAAAAAAAGGAAAATTAAAGTTTGGAGCCATTGCCCCCTTCCTCCCTATATTATTCTTCGTATTTCACTATTTCTTATATTAGTTTTTATAAACCATGAATTTGCTACACTTATCCTAATAATCTCTTACCAACAACACTATTTTTAGGGGGAACGAATTGATAATATATACAGTGGCGAAGTTTGAAAATTTTTTTTGGAGGGGCAGAAATTTTAAAAAAAATTATATAATAGTATTTATATTAAAATAAAATTTATAAATATAATTATTTTATTTTTAAATTTATTATTAATATGTAGGATTATATATGGTTAAGATTAATAAAAAATAATTTTAATTTTTATTAATAAAAAATTTGTTTAGGTTAATAAGTCAATTTAATTTTAAATAAAAAATCAATTTAAAAAAAATCAGCTTTTACATGAAAAAAAATTAATTATAAAAATCTATTTTTATTTAAAAAACTAATTTTTTATCCAAAAACTGATTTTTCTTTTTAAAAAATTGATTCTTTATTTAAATTAAAATCAATTATAACTTATACATTATTTTTTAATATTTTGAAAAATTAATTTTACTTTTGATAATATTTATCTCTTAAAAGTCTCAAGATTAATTATTTTAATTATTATTTTTATTACAAATTAAATAATATAATACAACAAAACAAAGTCTTAAATTTTTAATAAAATAAAAATATCAAAATTTATTAATGTAAATAGTGTTATACTATAATGGCATTAAATTTATAAAGTTGATTTAAAAATAAAATAATAACTTTTTATTAATGATTGATATTATTACTAGTTATATTATAATTTTTATTATTCTAAAAATAAAATAATGTATGAAACTATATGAGAAACTAAATATAATTTAGTGTTAATTCTATAATGATATTTAAATTGTAATATTGATTTAAAGATATGTCACTTATTATTAATTTAAAGATATGTTATTTGTTATATCAAATAGGATAAAGTAAAAAATTTGAAAGAATGCTAAAAATGAACATAAAACTCAAATACATAAGTTAAAATTTAAAAATATATCAATTTAATCAAATAAATTATTTTTTTTTAAGTAAAATTACTAATATTTTTACAAAAAACTTTGGAAGCATGACCACCCCTTACCCTCACAAAGCTCCGCCACTACTGAATATATATGCCTTGTATTAATTATCAAGTTATTGATAACTAGAATTCTCCTTTGACACTCTTATCAATAGGTAAAGTGTGGACCAATCTTATCTACATTATATGACAATAAAAATTGATAAATCTATAATGTGTACGAAAAAAAATAACGATCAAAGGTGCGTCGTGTTCTATCCTTGCTTGTTTGTGTGGTCCTCATATTTGTACTTATACAAGTAATCTTGACTAGTCTGGAGAATTCTGAGCCTTTACCTACTCTAGCTACTTATCTAAAACAATAGATAGCTAAATACCTAGCACTATCTGAGTTGAACTTACTTGCCAAAAGATTTTGATATTCACCATCAATCAATATTATTGATGCAATAATAATCATGAGGTAGATTCTATGGTGTAGAAAGAAAATTATTTCTACATGTGTAGAAGGATAGGTGTCAATGCATTAGTAGTTTATGTTGATGGTTCTTAGATGGGGAAGAATTAATTAGAGTACACAATTGTTGATTTATTGGACCCACAAAAAAAAGAGAGTGTGTGACATTATATGTGTGTCATAAAGACAATTTATTAGGTTTTTTATTTTAATAAATTAAATAAATATTTTATTTATTAAAATAAATAATTTAAAAAATTATTACCATGTAGACGAGATATATGTATTTATAAATATAAAAATATATTTTATAAAAATAATAAAAATATTAATAATTTAAATTAGACCAAACTCTTAAAAATAGAACATTTCAATTAATATGGAAGGTGAACGATCTTAACCGTACTACGTCCATCCACCGGGGTTTTTTATTAGAATTTACACTAAATCAATTCAAATAATAATAAGGGGGGATTCGAATCCCCAACACTTGCTTAAGCAAATTAGTGAGCTAATCACTAGACCAAGTTCATTAATTAATTAGTTAAAACCACCTATTTCTTCTATTATTTTGAAACTGCTCATCTTTCTTATTATTTGAAATATTATATTTTTAAGAGTTTGATTTAATTTAAATTATTGATATTTTTTATTATTTTCAAAAATTATATTAATATTTTATTTTTGTCTAAAACATTTTATATAAATTAAATTATTAATATTTTATTTTTGTCTAAAACATTTTATATCGTTCTAATTTAGTCTTTTGTTCAAAGTTAAATATTTTCTTCTAAAAAATGGGATACCTTTAATAATAGTAAATTATCAATTCAATTTATAAATTAAAACATGTAAAATATTAAAAATATAAAAATAATTAGTAATATATTTAGGACATATAATTATAAAAACAAATTAAATTTGTTAACCACAGTAAATGAATAGTAATTACCTATTACTTAAATTATATATTTTTTCGTTTTTAATAGTAATAATTTTAAGAGTGAAAGTAAGTTAGTCTCCAAATCTTTTTCTTTTTCAAATTCTATGAAAAATATTTTGGTTAATATTAAAAAAATATATTTTTTTCAAAATTTTTTTCATCTAATGGACTTAATTCTAATTTGATTAGTGATATACATATTTATTAACAATAAATCAAATAATATGTGGGAATTTTTTATTTTAATAAATTAAATAAATATTTTATTTTCTGAAATAAATAATTTTAAAAATTATTAGGAAAATACATAAGCATCTCTTATCTTGTTTATACTGTAAACGAGATAATTTTATCCGTATTGAGATATGTGTATTTTTTCAATTTTCATATATCTCCTTACTGTAAACGAGATATATGTATTTGTAAATATAAAAATATAATTTTTGAAAATAATAAAAAATATTAATAATTTAAATTAAATCAAACTCTTAAAAATAGAATATTTCAAATAATAAGAAAGATGAGCAGTTTCAAATAATAGAAAAGATGAGCAGTTTCAAAATAATAGAAGAAATAGACGGTTTTAACTAACTAATTAATGAACTTGGTCTAGTAGTTAGCTCACTAATTTGCTTAAGCAAGTGTTGGGGATTCGAATCCCGCCTTATTATTATTTGAATTGATTTAGTGTAAATTCTAATAAAAAACGCCGGTGGATGGACGTAGTACGGTTAAGATCGTCTACCTTCCATATTAATTGAATGTTCTATTTTTAAGAGTTTGGTCTAGTTTAAATTATTAATATTTTTATTATTTTTATAAAATATATTTTTATATTTATAAATACATATATCTCGTCTACATGGTAATAATTTTTTAAATTATTTATTTTAATAAATAAAATATTTATTCAATTTATTAAAATAAAAAAACCTAATAAATTGTCTTTATGACACATATATAATGTCACACACTCTTTTTTTTTTTGGGTCCAATGAATCAATACTTGTGTACTCTAATTAATTCTTCCCCATCCAAAAGCCATCAACATAAACTACTAATGCATTGACACCTATCCTTCTATACATGTAGAAATAATTTCCTTTCTACACCATAGAATCCACCTAATCATGATATTCACTGAGTAAATATATCAGTATGTATTTTAATTTAGTCAATATATAATTAATATTTATAAATATGCTAAAAAATAGAATATAAGATAAAGTATATTTAAATTTGTTTCTAAAAATATTAAAAATATTTTAAATATTTAATTTATTTTAATTCTATTATTAACATTTTGAATAAATTTAAAATTTTTCCAGTTTACGCACATTTACTTAAATTTATTTTTACTAATTTTACTCCTAATAATATCTTTAAATTAATCATTTACTGCTTTATTAACTTTTTTATTATAAGAAAAATGTTGGTTCCTCACACCTATATCAAAACTGTTTTAATAAATCACGGACGTGTGTATAGTGTTAGTGTATACGTGTCAATAATATTCCTGAGCTTCTCGTGGAATTAATTTCGAATGATGACAATTTCTATATTTGGTGTGTGGTTTTAAGGATAATTGTCGGGGAGAATTCATTATTACAGGACTGTTTTTTATGCATGCCATCCTTGTCATTGGAATAATCGTACATATAGACATGCCAAAAATGTATTTTCAACTATGTTCATTCTATTATATATTTAGTTGAGGAGTTTTTTATTTTTTTTATAACTTATATTTTTAGTAGTAAAATAATTGATAAAATAATAAAAATATATTTTAAACTGTAAAAAAAATATATAAAAAATAAATAATATAAATAGGGTTTTCTAAAATTTTGTAAAACAGATAGAACGTGAGAAACCATGAGAGATCGAGAGAGAAATCGAGAGCGAGTGAGGTGGGGAAACACAAGGGAAAAATACTAGTTCAAATAAACATGATAAATATCTTAGGGTTTAGAATAAAGAAGAGTATCAACGATTAGAGCTTGATTCTTTTTCCATCTTCGTCAACAATTTGTCAGAAGATATATCAAAAAGGAAATTGGTTCATATATTCAAATGGACAGGTAGAATCATCGACATATATCTGTCGTGAAAGAACAAAAATGGACATATCTATCTGTTTGCATTTGTGCGATACACTACAAAGGGAGGAACTCTGAAAGCTGTAACAAATATGAATAATATGATGTTGAGAGGCAAAAGACTGTTTGTCAGAGAAGCGAAGTATAGAAGGAGAGCGGTGATCCGGAATACAACGGACAAAGAAGTGAAGGTCATCACCAGAAAGAATGCCAGGGAAACAACTCACAGCCAAGGAGTGTGAATGGAACAGAAGAGAAAGGGGTGAGGCAGCCGTCTAGTACTCTGACCAAAGATCCAAATAATAATGAATGGACAAAGAAGGTAGAAGTATCGATAGTCAATGAGAATGTTGCCTGGCTACAGAGAAGTATCGTCGGGGGACGAAGTGGGCGATCGATTTTACTGCCTTGAAATAAGAGATTCATAACGAATGGCCAGATGTAACGCACGTAAGGGAGATGGGAGCATATAAAGCTTTGATAACGTTCGACTCTATGCTTAGTGCTGAGGAAGTTTACACCTTTAGAATGAACGACTTATTAAAGTTGTTTTATATGGTATGGAGATGGGACGAGACGGAGAGGAGTGAGTCTAGAAGAGTTTGGTTGGATTGCTATGGAGTCCCATTACACGCATGATCCAGAGACACTTTTCTTAAAATTAGAGAGCAATGGGGAGAGGTAGTGGTGTGTGATAAGCTAACAGAATCATGCAACTCGTTTAGTGTGGGTCGGGTACTGATTGATACGTGTGTCTTTGATATGATTAACAAATGGATACACGTTACAATAGGTGCAAGGGGATTTAATGCCCGTGTACGAGAAGTGGGGGGAGAGGTATATCGAGAAGAATGCTTTCGGGAGAGTAAGCAAGGGACATGCGACAGGAATAGAGTAGATGGAGGAGAGTTGCAGCGCGAAGAACATGGTGGCATATTGAATAAGTGCGACGAACAGCCGGAGGTTGTTTGAGATCAGGCGGCAGTTCTGGTGGCGGTGGACAATAGAATGGCTGAACAAGAAAATGATAGATTAGTAAATTCATGTGTAAATTTGAATGAATGGAATCATAAGAATTCAAATCTTTATTCTGGAAACAGTATTTACGCGACATTAAAGGCGGGGGAAGATTTTCAGGGATCACCTCATATTAATGATGAGGGAGATTCTGAGGAAACAATATCTCATGATTATTACAGCTGTAATGGCAACCAAGCCCATGATGGCACAAGAAATGGGTATGGGCTGGCAGATACCAGGCCCATTATGGGGAGTCAGGAAACGGAGCGGAAGGGGCAAATCGGGCAAGAACAGGTAGCCCAAACCGGGTAGGCGCTGACCCGGTATCCATCATGGCCCAGACTGAGCGGCAGTAGCTAGATCACGCTTCACTCCTCACTGTACGTCCTAGGTCAAGTCCAGCAGAGCCTGGCATAAGGCAAAGATGGGAAGTCGGCCACAGACTAACCACGTCACCGGCGGGGAAATACGCCGCCTTGTTAACTCGGCAAGAAAGAGGGCTACAGATTGGAGCTGTGATGACGGCAGAGTTTGAATGGGTGAGGGACACAGCGACTGCTTCGTGGCTAGATATGGAGGAGGGCTGTGGGCAGAAGCTCGCGCCGGTGGAGGCCGCACGGGAGGAGGCGGCGGAGATGCTTGCGGGAAGGAAGTTTAGCGATGGGGAAGTCAGGAACGACACGGGAAAAGAACGGAGATGCAGAAAGAGAAGGGGCATAAACACAAAATCGAGCCAAGAATGACCAGGGCACTGTAACTCGAAAGAGAGACTACGGCTTCTTGGAGATGAGAACCATGGCAATGTCAACAGCAGTTTCACAAGACAAAACGCATCAGAGGATGAGCAGCAGCTATGTGGTGATACAGGCGTGGGACTGGAGGAGGGGAAATTGTGACAGAGGCCTTGGTTTAGGTAAATGGCAGCACATAAGAGAAAGAGAGTGATCACTGTACACAATCAGGTCTGGAGCTGGGGGCTGACTTGGAAGGTGATACTGACATTCACAGTGAAGAACAAAGGCCGAGCTGGGAAGTGGAAATGGCTGAAAATAAAGAGGCTTGGAAGCTAGCTGTAGAATCAGGTGCTCAGTGCAGTGATGAGGAGGATATTATGGCTATTTTACAGGAGCAGAATGAAGCGATGGCTCTGAAGCGACGACAGGCAAAGCAAAAAGAAAAAGTTCGAAGAAGCAGGCCAAAAATTCAAAAATAGGTGTATAATAATTTTCTGAAATGATTATAAGTTCATGGTATATTAGGGGGTTGGGAGGTACTGCAAAGGTTGGTATGCTGAAGAATTTTAAAAGTAAATTTACGCTGGACATGCTGGGTTTGGTAGAAACAAAGAAGGAACTTGTGACTAATTTTGATGTAGCTCGTATCTGGGGTAGAGATAGAGCTTGTTGGGAGTTTGTAAGCTCAATTGGGGCTTCTGAAGGGTTATTGTTTATATGGGATGAGGCGGTTTTTAAATTGACTAATTGCTATAAAGGGGATAAATGGCTGTGTGTAGAAGGGGTTGTGGTAAAAGATAATTTTTATTGTGCTGTTTGTTTGGTGTACGAACCACATGAAAGAGCTGAGAAAGCCTCCTTCTGGGAAGAGTTGAGTTATATTGCAGGGTTGTGTCAGGTATCGTTCTGTTGTTTGGGGGAACTTTAATGAAATTGTATATATGGAAGAAAGAAAATGAGCGACTAGATTATCAGCGTCTGTGGAAGATTTTAGAGCGTGGATAAATGATATGGAATTGATTGATTTGGCGCTAAATGATCGTAAGTATACATGGTTTAGAGGACAGTTGTGCAGTCGTATTGACAGGTGTCTGGTTTCTGTGGAGTGGCTTGATGTGTACCCAGAATTGCATTTAAGGGGAGGTCCTAGAGGTTTATCAGACCACTTCCCCTTGATTATGGAAGACAGCAAAAAATTTGATGGCCCAAGACCCTTCTGCAACTTAGACTCCTGGTTCACGCATGAGGGTTTTCTGAGAATGGTGAAGGAAGAGTGGAGGAAATTAGGTGATATGCATTTCTTAGAGAAGATGAAAGCATTGACAACACCACTGCGTAGATGGCATAAGCAGCATTTTGGGGATATAACTGAGAAAATAAAGAGGTTGGAGGAAGAAGTAAAGAAGGTAGATGATATGGTTAGTAGTGGAAGCTATGACTGTACAACGGAAGCAAGGAGGAGGGCGTTAGTGAGGTGCTGTGAAAAGTGGAATGAAAGGCAGGAAGTCCACTGAAAGCAATGTCTAGATCCCGACACACAAATGAGATGGATAGAAACAAAAGGTACTTCCATAATATAGCATCAGCGAGAAGGTGGAATAACAGGATTGAGTCTTTGGTAATTCAAGGGAGGCTTGTGAGGAATCAAGTAAGAATTAAGGTTGCCATTCGAGACTTTTATAAATGCCTGTACCACCAGGAGGATTCTCCAAGTGTGAGCGTTAGGGATGGATTAGTTAATC
This sequence comes from Arachis hypogaea, assembly GCF_003086295.3. Classification (NCBI taxonomy): domain Eukaryota; kingdom Viridiplantae; phylum Streptophyta; class Magnoliopsida; order Fabales; family Fabaceae; genus Arachis; species Arachis hypogaea. Next base: position 8,024,873 of record NC_092040.1, on the reverse strand, counting down.
AGCTAGAGAGGGAGGAAGCTGAAGCCCTAGAGGTCTTACCGTCAGTGGAAGAAGTGAAAGAGGCAGTATAGGATTGTGAATCTTCTAAGGCTCCAGGGAGTGACAGGTACAACATGAACTTTATAAAAAGGTGTTGAAATGAAATTGGAATGGAGTTCACTACAGCTGTGATGACCTTCTTTGAGACAGCAACATTACCAGAGGATTCTAATGTCACATGGGTAGCGTTGGCTCCGAAATTCGTTGGGGCTAAAGAGATAAAAGATCTCAGACCTATAAGCATGGTTGGTTGTGTCTATAAAGTCATTTCTAAACTGTTAACACGAAGGATGCGGAGTGTAATGCCCAGTTTAGTTGGGGAATCGCAGAGTGCCTTTGTGAAGGGGAGGAAGATACATGACAGAGCCTTAATTGCATGTGAAACTGTGCAATGGTTGAAATTGAAAAATAAGGCATCATCAATTATCAAACTGGACTTTCAGAAAGCCTATGATAGAGTTAAATGGTCTTTTATTGATACAGTGTTAGAGAAGATGGGCTTCGGCAGAACATGGAGGTAATAGATAAGGGAGTGTGTCAGAACGGCCTCTATATCTATTCTGGTTAATGGGTCTCCGTCAAAATTGTTCAAAATGGAGAGGGGGCTTCGCCAAGGTGATCCATTATCACCGTTTCTGTTTGTTTTGGTGGTAGATGTGCTTAACAGGATGATCGGAGAGGCGATAAGGAATGGCCGAATCTCTCCGCTTCTAGTAGGGCGGGATAATATAGAATTATCGCACTTACAATTTACTGACGACACTATATTATTCTATCCACCGGATGAGGAGACAGTCAGAAACTATAAGAAGATGCTGAGGTATTTTGAAATGATGTCTGGGTTGAGCATTAACTTCAAGAAGTCCAACTTAATATCCGTAAACTGCAGTCAGGAATGGGTTAGACAGATGTGTCAGCTACTGGGTTGTCAGGAGGCGGCTCTACCGGTGAGGTATCTTGGCATTAACCTAGGAGCGAATGCGAAATTGGTAAAAACGTGGAAGCCGATTATAGACAAGGTGGAAGAGAAGCTCAGCTTGTGGAAAACAAAGGTCTTTAGTAAGGCTGGGAAGCTAGTGCTCATAAAGTCGGTTATTAATAGCCTACCGATTTATTTCCTGAGTTTGTATAAGATGCCAAAAGGGGTGGCACATAAAATCATCTCACTGCAGAAGAGATTCTTATGGGGGAAGGATGATGGGCGACCAGACATGGTTCTTGTAAAGTAGGAGATGATTCAGGCACCAAAGAAGTTAGGAGGTATGGGTATGGGTGATGCGGTAGTCCATAATGCTGCTCTACTATTTAAATGGTGATGGAGGTTCTCAAAAGAGGAATGTCCTCTATGAAAGAAGATCGTATGCTCCTGTAATAACTTGAACCCAAATCACTTATTGTCAACCCAATAACTACGAGAAAGAGGTGGCCCATAAAAAGACATATGTCAAGTGCAAATAAAGGAGCAACATGTAAAGTAGAAGATGATTGATGGCCTTGCTATAGAAGTAGGGCATAGTAGATCCACCAGATTTTGGGAGGATACGTGGCTCCAAGTGAAAAAGCTGAAAGACTTTTATCTGAGACTCTTCTTGTTTTCAAACAAAAAAAGATCAGTAATTGGGGACTGCGGATTTTGGGATGGGATAGAGTGGGTTTGGCACTTCCAATGGAGGAGGGAATTACGCTAATAGGAAACAGATACACTAGACCAGATGCTTCAAGTATTGCAATCTGTTAAATTGATAGCGGAAGTGCAAGATAGAGTGGTGTGAAAATTTGGCAAGGAAGGCGTTTATTCTACTAACTCATTTGTGCATGTATTGCAGGAAGAGTCTTTGGATGAGGAGCTCCTGAGGTACAGATTCACAAAGGACATTTGGAAAGGCCTAGTTTCGCCTCGAGTGGAGTTGTTCACTTGGTTTGTATTGGTAGGCTGAGTAAATACAAAGGATCGGCTAAATAGACTGGGACTGCTACAACAAAATGATACTTTGTGCGTGTTGTGTAACAACGAAGTAGAAAATATTCAACACTTATTTGTTACTTGTGAGTACTCTTTGCAGGTGTGGTGTGCTTGGATTTCAGAGTTTGGATAGATGTGCGTGGACTGTACCTGGTACCTTGAAAGAACACTTTGACAGCTGAAGGTCCATGCCGCTGAAAAAAGAGCTGCGCAAGTGGTGGCTAATTGGTTTCTACTCAACTATATGGAATATTTGGTTACGACGGAATGATGTCATTTTTTAGGGAAAGACAACATGAATTGTAGATTGTGTGGCTCAAAGTTTTTTATGTGCTAAGTAGTGGTGTTGTAAATAGCTCATGTTGTTGATGGCTATGCCGAAGATGACATAGGAGTTACCTTATTTTACTCTTGCTTGTTTGCTCCACTTGAGTGTTGAGCTCTCTATTCAAAAAAATTTTTTTTTTGTTAAATAAGAATTAAAAACAACTTTTACCGGATGAATGTGAGATGATGAATTTTAAGGTAGCGTTTGTTTTAAGGTATTGAGACAGAGATTGAGAGACTGAGACTCAGTATCATATTTGTTGGCTTAGAAATTGGTACTAAAGTTTCTGTCTCTATCCCTAAAATTTCAATATTTCAGTACCTCCAAAAAGTGAGGACACAGGGGACTGAAACTTTTAGAGACAGAGACTGAAACTTTAATAACATTTTATACCTAAAATAACCTCATTTCAATTAATTAATTTCAATTTTACTTTTTGTACAAATTAAATTAGAGTTTCATTCTTGTTTTAATTTCTGTCTCCCACTTTGCACCAAACAGAATACTAAGATTTATTTCTATCTCTGTCACTTAGTCTCTGTCTCTCAATCTTAGTCTTTCAGTCTCTATCTCTCCACCAAACGCTACCTAACTTACTCTACTGATTAAGACTCTACTTGGCAAAGTATAAAATCATAGTAAAAAAATATACAATCTAACGCTCATATCAATAAGTGTTTTATGAATGACCCCTTTATATTTCATAAAGAAAAATATTTTTGGTTTAGTTGTCGAGAAAATTATTTATATTAATTTTGATTTATTTAGACCTAGTTATTACCTTAAATATTCGATTATAGATGCAAATATAACTCGACTTTTAAATAATATAGTTGTTGTATGGAAGATTACCAATATTTTTGTTATAGCTCGGGCAAAAATAATATCATTTTTATCAAGATTCTAAATTTCGGTTCGAATGGGTTAGTCGAATCATGAATTGACAAAATTTGTAGTTCGATTAAAACTTATAATTGTCAAATTTAAAAATTGTTATTAAACTGATCGTAAATCGGTCGGTCAAATTGAATCACGATTTTGCCGATTTTTATTTTTTGAACGAAAACTATGCCTTCGTTCTTGAAAAAAAAAAGAGAGAAAACGATAATCTCCAGACAGGAATTCACTCCCAGAAAGTTAGAACCCCAATCCCCGTTTTCCTTGAGCACACTCCTAAATTTTTTTGAGCTCCTTCCTCACTCCCACACTTACTCTGTCTAGTCACCGCTGTCGTCGCAACTGCTTGAAGCCACCTTCCCCGCCACAGTCATCTCAGCTACTGCTCGAAGCCTCTGCAAATTGTCTCGCATCATTGGTCGTCCCTCTGCATAGGCTCTATTTCACTGCGCTCTAGTCCTTCTCTGCTCTAATTCTACGACGCTCCACCCTCCTCTTGCTCCAGTTCTATGGCGGTCGGGCCACCTTTTCTCCGATCCTGCCGTGTCCAACCTTCTGATGCTCTCTCACCTCCGTGCTTCCAGTTCTGCCGTGAAGGTATTCTTTTTTAATTTTTAGGATTGTGAATATGTGATTTTTGCATTTTCTTCTCTAATTATTGTTGACTTATTGTCATTACTGGGATTTGATTTATGATTGTTCTTAGAATCTTGATTCTAGCATTTTGTGATTTACTTGATATTATGTTGATGATATTAAGGTTCCAGTAATTTATTGATTATGTAATTTTGTGGTTTACTGATTTATATTGAGTTGATTGCTGTAATATTGTTAATTTGTTATTGGGTCGTTGATAATTTTTAGGTATAGATGAGAGCATCAATTAAAAAGTATATAGGAATAATAATGCATTTATTGAGAATAACTTAGCTTCTAATTCTCTTATTTCAAATGAAGTTTTTCATTCTCATGATTTTAATGATAGTTAATGACAAACTTCTTTTTATCTATGGGAAAAAAAATAGATCAAACTTAAAGATATGTTGCTTTATAAATAGTGAATAAAAAGCCACATTACCCATACTTGTTTTGCCCAAATATTTTTGGTTGTTTTTTTTGTTATTTTACTTTAGTTTTGAGTTTGTATTTAGATGACATTATAACATTGTGGTTGTGTAATACTTTTATATTAGACTATAGTTATGTTTTAGTGTATTTATGTATTGTTTTATTATAAAAAGTAGTTTTTTCAGTTAAACTATGATTGAACCAATAAATTGATGAATCCGTAATTAAAACGATTCGATGATCGGTTCGATTTTCTAAACCTTAATTTTTATAGAAGATGTTTCACAATTTAATCGAGTTATCTTATACCAAATGATGATAAACCCATAAATTATTATATTATTGAATCTAAAAATGAAATAAAATCAATAATATACCGTAAAACAAAAATATTTAATAATTAAAAAATTAATAAAAAACAACTAAAATTTGTCTTATATTTAATATTTATTAATTGTTGAACTAAATTCCTCTCTTTAGTATTACCAAATATAAAAATGTACGAAGACCACAATGAAAATAAATTTTATGAATTGAAGGCTCAAAAGTAGTTATGTAATTAGTAACAAAATAAGTATATAAATAATTAAGAACAATCTTTATTATATCTGTGAATAATATCATTGTTCATGAATGAATATAGCCGCGAACGTCATTGAAATACTATTCAGTATTGATCACTGACGATTAACTGATAGTTGTCAACGTAAAGAAGTGGGCACTTCTAAGAGGGACTACTCCTTTGGACAATGGATGAAAGTAGTCGGAGACTTGGAGTAATATGGCTAATTACAAACTCGTGCTATATTCCATCACCACTCCTTGATGATTGCGTTTCTCTGCGTCCAAAGAAATATTATTCCTATATATGGACGAGAAGCCACTAAACGAAGAAGAAGCCATTATGGACGCTATCTAGACATGGACATTTTTTTATTATTTTTATATATCTTCTAATAAAATTGTAAAAGAATAGCAAAATAAGAAAATTGTGAAAGAAAAAGATGAAGAAATTTTATTGATTGTTAAATGAAAATTGTAAACTATGAAGGTAAAACTAAGTATATATAGAGTATTGGCCTATGAAAGATAAAAGTAGATAAAGATAAGATAGAGATAAAGATAAAGATAACTATAAGATAAGATAAAGACTAAATTATAATTTAATTTGTGTATTCTGTTGGGCTGAATTTGTGGGCCCTGAGACGTCTTTATTGTTATCATGGGCTAAGGTGGAAGAGTGGTTTAATACGCCCCCGCAAGCTGGAGGATGAAAGATGTCGAGAACACTAAGCTTATTCAGATTAAGATGGAAGGGTTGAGGAGACAAAGGCTTGGTGAAGATGTCAGCTAGTTGCCCAGAAGAAGGAATTGGGAGAAGTTTCATCACTCCAACTTGAGCTTTTTGTCGAACCAAGTGGCAATCAACCTCTAAATGTTTGGTCCGTTCATGAAAAACCGGGTTAGCAGCAATATGAAGAGCACTCTGATTATCACAATATAAAACTGGTGGGCGGATAGGAGAGATGCGTAAAAATTGTAGCACATTTAGTATCCATTGAAGTTCACAAGTTGTGTTGGCAAGTGCATGATATTCTGCTTCCGTGGAAGAGCGGGCAACGGTGGTTTGTTTCTTGGTCTTCCAAGAGACTAAAGAACTGCCTAAGAAGAAACAATAACCTGTTAAAGATCGCCGAGTGTCAGGACATCCGGCCCAATCAGAGTCGCTGAAGCCGAGAAGCTGAATTTCTGATTCCCTTGGAAAGAAAAGTCCTTTGCCGGGACTAGTTTTCAGATATCGTAACACATGCTTGGCAGCTTGAAGATGAGATTTAGTAGGAGATGCCATGAATTGACTTAATTGTTGAGTGGCATACATAATGTCCGGTCGAGTAGTGGTGAGATAGATAAGACGGCCAACCAAACGACGATATACAAAAGGGTCGGATAGCAGGGGACTTTTGTCTTGATATAGTCTTGTGGTACTATCCATTGGAACAGAGGCAGGTTTAGCACCTAATAAACCAGAATCCTCTAAAAGATCAAGACAATATTTTCTCTGAGATAAGCAAATTCCCTTCTCTGATTGAGCAACTTCATTACCCAAAAAATATTTTAATGGGCCCAAGTCTTTAATTCGAAAGTGTTGGTGTAAAATAGACTTAATGGCAGCAAGTTCAGAAATGGAATTACCAATGAGAACAATGTCGTCAACATAGACTAAAAGGATAGAAATTTGATCACCAATGAATTTGACAAATAAACTATAATCAGATGAGGTCTGCTGATATCCATGAGATAGCAAAAGATGAGAAAGTTTGTCATACCACATACGACTAGATTGTCGTAAACCATACAGTGACTTTAGTAGCTTACAGCATTGATTCGGTTGAGGAGATATAAATCCGGGTGGCAGAGTCATATAAACATCCTCAGAAAGATCCCCATGTAAGAAAGCATTATTGACATCCAACTGATGTATAGGCCAATGCTTCATAGAGGCCAATGCCAAGACTAATCTGATAGTGGCAGGCTTGACAACAGGGGAGAAAGTTTCCAAGAAATCAACACCTTCAGTTTGAGTGAACCCTTTAGCCACAAGGCGTGCTTTATATCGATCAACTGAACCGTCAGGCTTGCGTTTGATGCGATAGACCCATTTACATCCAACCGGCTAACCCATTTCAAGATGTCAGTCCAACTCATCTTTCATAGCACTACGCCAATTAGAGTGTTGATTGGCGTCCTTAAAAGACTTTGGCTCAACGTCAGAATGTAGAGATAAAAGAAACCTTTTATGTGAAGATGAAAGAGAAGAAAAAGACATAACTGAAGATAAAGGGTACTTGCACTTTGAGGGAGATTGATTTGTAGAGATGAGAGAGGAATTACACAAGTAATCAGAGAGATATGCTGGAGGTCGGTGAGGCCGGTCAGAATGATGAGGATGGGGTTGCTCAGGTGGCGAAGAAGGTGACGGGGGATGAGAAGGTGATGGTGGACTGGTGTCTAGTGTTGAAAGTGATTCGGTGGTCATGGGTTCAACTTGGTTAGGAAACGATAGTGAGGAAGAAGGAGAGGTTGTTGGAGAAAATAAAGAACTAGGTGGAGTTGGGTCAATGGGTATAGGTGAGGGTTCAACTGGAAGACTAACTAAATCTTGTTTTTGAGAAGGTGTGTTTGGCAATGTTGGGCTGAGTGTCTGGAATTGGACATTTTTTGTGACTAAGGGCAAGATCTTTTCATAAAAAATCACGTTTCTAGAAATCTCAATTCTTTTATCTTCTAAAACATAAACAATATACCCTTTAAAACCAGATTGAAAGCCAATAAATACAGCCTTTTTGGCTCTTGGATCAAATTTTGATCTATTTGCCATTTGGGTAGAAACAAAACATAAACATCCAAAAACTTTAATGTCATAATAATTTGGTGGATGATTGAATAAAATCTCAAATGGTGTTTTAAAATTAATTGCGGATGATGGAACTCTATTAAGTAAATAAACATCATGTCTAACAGCATAAGACCAAAAAGATGATGGTAAATTAGATTGAAACATAAGAGCACGAGCTATATGTTGATGCTTGCGTTCTACCCTTCCATTTTGTTGAGGAGTTTCAACACAACTACGTTGATGAATGATGCCCTTTGAAGCATAAAAATCAGGTAAAATAAATTCTGGTCCATTATCGGAACGAATAGTTTTGACTTTGGAGTTGAATTGTGTTTCAATTAAAGTAATAAAATTTTTTATTTGATTTTGTACTTCTCCTTTTGATTTTAATAAAGTAACCCATGTAAAACGGCTAAAATCATCAACAATAGTAAAAAAATATTTATGATTATGAATAGAATTTTGTCGAAACGGACCCCAAATATCAAAGTGTAATAAATCAAAACTTGCATTGGCTTTGTTAAAACTTTGAGAAAATGAAAGTTTCTTTTGTTTAGAAAGATGACAAATATCACAAACCTCGTCATGATACATAGAGATAAAAGGAAATTGTTTATGTAAATGATTAAGTCTTTGCCCGGAAAGGTGTTCTAAACGAAAATGCCATATATTGGAAGGTGTAATGGGTGGAGATTGGATAGAATTTATGGAGTGTGTAGTGGATGGATTTTTACCGAAATTGGGTTCAAAGACATATAATCCCTCTCTCATTCTGGCCAAATCAATTGTCCCCAAATTGTTGCTCTGTAGAGTGCAAGAAGAAGATGAAAAAGTGAGTTCACATATGAGTGCTGAAGTAATTTTTGAAACAGAAATAATATTAAAGTTGAAATGAGGTAAATAAAGAACATCATGAAGAACCAAGGATGGTGAAAATTGCACGATGCCTTTATAAGAAACAGTAGTTTGAGAACCATTTGGTAAATGAACAATAATAGGAGAAATTTGTGTGTAAGAAATAAACCAAGACAAATTTGATGCAATGTGATCTGTAGCACCAGAATCAATGATCCAAGTATTCAAGAATGAATCTCGATTTGAAGAATTGTTAACAGTAGAAAAGGTATTAAAAGAACAAAGATAATGAGTAGTTGGACTTGGCAGAAGCTCAAGTTGGTTTGAAGGACGTGCTTCTTCATTGAAAGGAAGTGCCATGAAAGAAAAGTGTTGGGCTGACGAAAGGTCCAAAAGAGACTCCGATGAAGTTGCTGGTGTGCCCTTTCTCCTTGATCCATGGATGTCAGCAGAGCTCAAGAGGAGCTCTGATACCATAATAAAATTGTGAAAGAATAGCAAAATAAGAAAATTGTGAAAGAAAAAGATGAAGAAATTTTATTGATTGTTGAATGAAAATTGTAAACTATGAAGGTAAAACTAAGTATATATAGAGTATTGGCTTATGAAAGATAAAAGTAGATAAAGATAAGATAGAGATAAAGATAAAGATAACTATAAGATAAGATAAAGACTAAATTATAATTTAATTTGTGTATTCTGTGGGGCTAAATTTGTGGGCCGTGAGACGTCTTTATTGTTATCATGAGCTAAGGTGGAAGAGTGGTTTAATATCTTCCCCTATTTTTCGAACCGGCCGAAACTTACTTATCTCTATTTACTTATTTCTTTCGACTCTAGGTTGACAATAGAAATTATGAATAATATGAATAATAGACTGAGGATTTGGGCTAATTTTTTTTTATATATAAAAAATATTGGTATTTATTTTAAAAATAAGGATTATTTAATGTAATTACAGATGAGTGGATTTTGTAAGTGAAAAGTCAACCCGTAAAGAACGTTCTGCAATACGTGAGAGACGTGTTGGACACGTGACAGCATATTGGCCAACACATGGGGGGCGTGTTGCAACACGTGGGGATGTGTTATAACACGTGGGAGGCGTGTTGAATGATCTCCATAATATCATAATACACTTCAAATATCAATATTCAACCAAAATACCATCTCCATTCCATATTAAAATTAATTTCTGGAAAATTTGATCCAATAAAAAATTTAAAATATTTTAATTATAAGACCATCTCTACTCATCTCAATCTTTATTTATGGTTCACCTATTATAAAAAATAATTTTACATCAATTTTTGCGTTAAATAGAAACTCAAAGCATCCATCTTTTCTCCATTAGGAGGAATTAACTTTAGTCTCTATTGTGATTCTACTTAATTAATTAATTAAAGTTACTAAAATTAATGTAGTTACTATCTTTTTCAATAATATTATTTATATTTATAAATTCAAAAATAATTTACTATTAAAAGATATTAATATTCAAGAAAATAATTTATAACAGCTATTTTTATAAACAATAATGACATAATAATATTGACTAATTTTAAAAATTATATCACAAATGAATAAAACCTATTACATCACAATAACTAATTTTATAATGTAATTATTATTTTAAATTTTATAAATAAAAATAAACAACCTAATTAAAAATTATTTTGTAAAGTATAAAAAATATTAATTTATTTTTTTATGTAAATACAAATAATTAATTATAATTTAATATAATAATATACATAATATTTAATAATAATTTAATATAATTATTTATATTAATTATGATGTAAATAATTAATATAAATTATTAATTAAATAAAAATATATTTATTTAATATAATTATTTATTTAATTATTTAAATAATATTAATTATAATTTAATATGATTATTTAAATAATAATTAATTAAATAATTAAATTATAATTAATTTATTAATAATTATATTAAATAATTATTATAATGATTCATTAATTATAAGTATGATTTAATTATTTAATTAATTATAATTTAATATAATTATTTATTTTAAAGATAATAGCAAGTTATTATTGAATACATAGAGTCATTTTGAAAAGAAAGACTCTCTTCTTAAAATTGGTGTGGAAAAACTACTTCTCTTTTCTTCTTACACTACAATAAATGGATTTTAATTTTCCTTCCGTTGAAGATGCTCTAACACCTCTATCCTTGCTGCCATGCTAGTGGCAGTGCATTGGTTTTTAATCATCTTGTTAGTTTTTCAATTATTTTTATTTTGTTTTGAAAATTAGTTAGAAGAATACATATACAAATTTTAAAAGCTCTAAAAGTTAAACATTGCAAATGCTAAATGATATGTGTTTTTGTGTAATTGAACTTTCGAGGTATAATTAGTCTCTTATGCTATTATAATATGCCTTTTTTTTAATGGAGTGAGAATAACTCGAACGCCAAAGAACATAGTGGATAGATATCTGCAAAAGACACTCTGGCGTTCAAGTTAGTAAGTATTTAAGAGGTATAAGAATAATTTTATGAATATAAAATATAGACATGAAATAAAACTTATCACGTGTGTCCTTATAATAATTCTATAAATATAGAATGTAAGACATGAAAATAGAACTTATTACGTGTTAATGTTAGAGAGCCAGCAACTTTTGTAATTTGTAGTCATCAATGATAATTTTAATGGTGTGAAAGTTCATTCAATGACTCACTTTTCTTTGCTAATTACATGTTGATCAAAATTTAATAAAATTGCTGATTTTTTAGACTTTTATGAATGATATTCAAGTTATAATTATTTGGTCATTAAAATAAAAATAATAATCATTAAATTGATAATAAAAATGTCAATTATAAACAAAAAATAAATAATAATTAAAACCAAATTATAACTCATAATATACAATAAAAACTGAATTATAAGATGAGAATATCAAACGAATTAAGTTGACTTGTCCGTTTAAATCCATTTATTTCGTAGAGTTAAACGAGACTACTACACAGGGCCTATTTATCGACGGAAGTTTCGATGGCTTGACTATTGATAAACCACTATGGCCTGAATAAAACTCAGTTTTTTATTTTTTGGATTTAGATTATGGACGATTGTAAATTTTGGGAGCATACAAATATTATCAATGGAGTTGCTTACAGTCGTCAATAAATAATGTTAATAAAAAATTGCAAAATTAGTTTGCCGACAGCTTATTAACTGTCGGTAAAATTAATAAAATTATTTTAGTTCACAATTAAATAAATTGTTATTTACCAATGGCCAAAGCCGTCAGTAAGTTGTTTATATAATTTTTCAAATAAAAAAAAATTGTAATTAAGTTATTGACCACCTAGTCATCGGTATGGTAAATTTAATTATTAAATATTTATTGACGGTATAATATTAAATAAAGAAAACAATGCGTTTTGGTGTCATTGATAACTATTTTTTAATTGACGGCTTGGCCGTTAGTAGCTAATTTTACCAGAGCGCAGCCAAATTTAAAACGGCATAGCCTCCCCTCTCCCTCCCTATTTCACAAAAAAAAATTTCTATGCCCTTTCACTCTCTCTTACCATTACGCCTTCTCTCCTCGACTACTCCCTCCTCAAAGCTCCAATCAATATTCTGTCACTGCCATTATAATTGTGGTAAATTTTTCTTTAATTTAATTAATTTAGATCTTTTATTAGTTAACATTTTTTATTATTTTTTGTGTCTCATTTTTTTGATATTTTTGTTAATATTACAAATGTGAAGAGTATATAAAATTAGTCTTATTAAAAAAATAAAAATAAGTGAAGAATTTATAAAATAAAAAATCTATTAATTTGACACTTTAAAATTTTAAATTAGATGTGATATCTTCTCATCTTATATTTACTGAAAGAAATAAATTAATATAAATATAGATAATTTATTTTGAAAAGAGATCTGGTATTCGATTTTAGAGGGTCCTAATTGTAGGAGAAATTTTGGTAAAATTTTCAAAAAAAAAAACATAACAATGTAACACAAATTAAATAACAAATGCTTTTTGGCAAAATGTAGGTGGGTGGGTGGCACATATGGTTTAAAATCGATATTGGATATATGATAAACAATATTAAGGTAGATAAAATCGCGAGTTAACTCGCTAAAATGCATGAGTTTATGCGTCTACTTTTTCCATCCATCACAGTTCTGCTAATCGAGTTGGTGGAGTTGTTTCCGCACATAAACGCCATGGAAAAGCGCAAACTCGTTAGAATCGTGATTTTATAGACAACCCACGTTTTAGGAAGAAAAGCCAGTCCAGAACGTGGTTTTGCTATCCAAATCAAAATCCAACCTGAGTCCAAGGTTTAATCCATTGAGAAGAATGCACTAGAACTCTTTTTTCTTCTTTTTTTTCTTTTTACCTTTTTCGATCTCTTGTTTCTAAAGTCTGAAACAGTAAAACCCGCCATGCCTACTAAACTAACTCTTGTTTTTTTCATTGGCATTGGATTGATGCAAAAAAAAAATCAGTAAAAAAATTACAATATGTTATAAAATTATTTTAATTACGAAAAGTTTAAAATAAAAAAATTTGAATATATTACTAATCATTGAAATTGTATTTCCGAGTTTGACACGAATTTATTAAAACTATTGAGAGAATTCAATCTCATTATGTGTTTCACTTCGAAAATTTTTGGACAGACGTAGAAAGTATGGAAGGAATGGAACTTCAACTTAGCCTACAAAACTTCGTAAAAACAATTCCTCAATAAAAAATCGAGCTCCTCCCAAAAAAACTAACTTTAGATTGGTCATAATATGTGAGTAGATCCACTATTTTTCGGTAAAATAGAGTTTATGACCCCTTCGTTGGACGCTTACATTCATGTAGTTAGAATCCAAATCAGTGAATATAACTCGATGTGGTATTTCATGGATGTGGTGCATTGTAAACGATTGCGGTAAAAAACAATCGCACTGGAATATTAGACAAAAAGAATAAGTTGGAGTAAGATCAATCATTAAATTATTAAAAGAATAATATAATAGAATGAGTATATATATAAAAAATACCAAAAATACTTATAAATTATATCTTAAAAGAATTAACTTCGATGAAGAACAAAAAATATATTCTTATTCTATGAAGTAGTAAAGAAAGAATAACAAATTAAAAGAAATGAGTTAACTCTCAAATTTAGGCTCATGAACTACAAAAAATACTATATATAACTTTTGTTAGAACAAAAATAATTATATAGTTTAATTATTATTAAGTAAATTTTTTATTATTTACATTAGACATCATATATTTATTTATTAAAATTATAAAATTTTATCATATCATTATTAGAATAATAAATTTTTATCGTGATTAGAATAATTTGTGCCATTATCATATCATATTATTATTAAAAAGACTTATAACTAGAGAATAACCCGTGCATTGAAAAGAATTTTATTATGATTAGAATAACTGACGGTGTCATTAGCATATTATTATCATATGGAAAAAAATCGGAAAAATCGGGCCCCCTCTTCATGGGAGAATTGGTAGTTGGGGGTCTATAGAAAGTCCATTTTATGAAATTGATAAGAGATCAAAAAGAATACGGATGCTTTTTTTTTATTTGCTTGGAATGATGATTCATATCTAGAAATATATGAGTCTTAAACAATTCAAGGATTTGAAAAAAAGAATTGATTACTATGGTTCGAGAGAAAATTAGAGTAACAATTTTTCAAGAGAAAAATGATACCTGTTCTCATTTCATATATTTGTAATATAAATGGGTCACCATTAATGTAGTAACTTGCCACTAATAAAATTATTGTAAAATGAATAAGAATCAGAATTATATCAATATAATTAAAATAATTAAAAATATTTTTGATTGATAATTAATTTAATAATACATTAAATACTAATTTTAAATAATTATAATAAAGATATTTTTCTAAATTAGTATAATTATGCATTATTCATTAAATGCTAATTGTAATATAATTATAATCAAGGTAGTGAACTCGTAGTTTTTATCTCGACTCGTTAACCTAATTTAGAATCGTAATTCGTTGAATTATAAGAACGAACGTAAATGTGACTCGTAAAATATAAAAATTATGAAAAATTTGATAGCAAAAATTTATTTTACCAATCATAAAATAAATATCAAATAAACCAAATTACCTAAAAGACTATAACTAATATTATACGATAACAAGTTAAAAGTCACAATTTATAAGTCATAATACAAATTCACAACTCAACTCACAAATCCAAATACAAATTCACAACTCACGAATTTATACAATACCAAAATAACTTCAAATAGCAAATAAACTAACCAAACTAGTAATAATGAACAACTAATTAATTAAAGTCTAAATAAGTTATTTAATAATCTTTCTATTCTTCATTAATCATAAAATCTTTTGCATTATCATCTTCATTTTCAGGAGCATGAGGAGGAGGTCTTTGAAAAAGTTCTTCAAACTCATCATCATCAAGATAAGAAATTGCTAAAAGATCATTAGAAGCACCAACTTTATTACCATTTGCTCTATTATTTAAATCAGGATTTGAAATTAGAGCATCCAAATCTTGTTCTTCTCCATTCTTATCAGCAACAAAAATTATAAAATTATGTTTAATTCCAATTATAACCATCCAAATTCAACAACAAAGTTCAACAATTCAATCTGAACAAAAACTATTAGCATAACAAAAATTCAAAAATTGTCTTCAATGCCACAACAACAATTCAACTATTCAATTAAAAGAAATCCAACAAAAAAATTCAATAAAAAATTTTAAGTAATTCAGAACAAAATAGAGCAAAGCAAATTTTTTTCTAAAGTTCAACAACAAAGTTTAACAATCCAATTTGAACAAAAAATATTAGCATAACAAAAATTGAAGAATTGTCTTCAATGCCACAACAACAATTTAATCATTCAGTTAAAAAAAATTCAACAAAAAAAAAATCAATAAAGCATTTTAAGTAATTCAACAAAATAGAGCAAAACAAAATAGAACAATATCTTATCACTTCTCACTTTTTATCTGTTGGTACAAGTGTGTAACGGAAGGTTTAAAATTGAGTATTCAAAGTTTTTTATGGAGTACTTTTTTTTTATCTATTCTTATTCTCACTGTTTCTTGTTTCTCTTTCAATAAAACACAATCAATCTGAATTCTAAACCTCTATTTGGGCAAAATTGCTTCTCTTTTAGTTTACAGGTTATACTATTTCTTTTTAATTCACATAGTATCCTTTACATTTCACACCTCATGTCTTTTATGTGTTGATACTTGAAAAAAAAAAAACTCTATTCTAATAGCAGAATTTCTCTTAATAGAATTGCACTTTTAACAAGAAATATTAAATTGGACTTCATTCTTTAATGCAAGATAGAGATGGTTGAACTATCCTTAACTAAAAAATAACCAAGGCATATTAAGAAAAAATGAGCCTTGAGTCTTTGACTTTCATAATACGAGTTTCATGTTCCATATCTAAAATATTCAAACCAAACAAGAAGGAATTCAAAAATTATTTAATAGATAAAGCAAAAACAGCATACACTAATAATATCTTTAGATTACTAAATAATTAAAATTGCATACCTCAAAAGAAGAAAAATCAATAAACAATACGAAAAGTATATCATATAGATAACATACTGATATGATATACATGCTTGTAATAAACATGAACACATAAGTTAACCTCAATTTGAAAATTTACTATAATTCGCATAAAACCATATTTAAATTGAACAATATAATCAATCTGCAATATAATTGATAAGCAATTTTTGTCATGAAGATAAACTGTAAAGTGATGAGAAAGGTTAAGAGATTAATGAATTTACTGCTAGTTTGTTAGGCTTCCCATCTTTCATAGTCTTCTATTTAGATTGGGCCATTGGGTTGGATTGGGCTGCAATCAGGGCCAAGAAAAGAGCTTCTTCCATCTTGAACGCAACATCGCGGCAAATCGGCGATTCCAGCGGCTCTGCGTTTTTGCGCGGTGATTTCACAAGATGCAGGTGAGTTCTGGACGAGATGCAAAACCGACACGGAGAGAAGATGCAAAAATGTGAAATCGTGCATTTTCACGAGTTGATGAAACGCGATTTTGACTACCTTGATTATAATAAATATATTTTTATAAAATAAATTTAGAAGAGAAAAGAATGCATTTATTTTGGAGAGAAAAAAACTCATGAAAAAATGACACCTCACCTTGGAAAAAATTCAGTTTTAATATATTAAAGTAGATAAACAAATAGATAGATATCGAGTAAAAATTTAATTTAATTTGAAACCATGGATTATTCAAACATATGTGATAACTTAAAATTATATATGTTATAAATGTGAAATTATAAATATTATATTTGTGAGATTATGAATGCTAAATTAAAGATATTTTTACCAAATTTACTATACAAGTCATATTTTATTATTTTTATACACTGATTGTTATTAGGTAAAAAATAGAAAATAAAATATGAATATGGACGAAAATAATAGAAATAGTAGTTGGTACTTAAAAAGAACTCTAAATAATAATGCAATAAACAATAAAAAAATGTCAAACAATAAAAAGATTGAGGATTTATAGAATCATGAAAAAAAAATCGGCACTATCTGACCAAGGCAATGTTAAAGACAAATTCAAGTGCCATGAAATATTGCTAATAGAATTGTTGATACTTGAAAAAGGTTATGGAGTTCAGTATAAAATTGTTATAAGCTTGCTATATATGGAGACTCAAAGCATATCGTTTATTACCATTATATTAATATCTCTATTTGAAAAAATTAATTTTTTTTACTAAAGCACTCAATGAATAGTAGTATTACCATTAATATCTCCCTTTAAAAAAAAATCAAATCATAGCATCATTAATAACAACTTTACAAGGATTAACTGCAGAGCGCATAAGATTAAATATCGTAGGATATATTAAATAAAGCTATAAATAATGACTTTTAACTTTTTTTTTCTAAAAGTTTTTGTTTTTTAAGATTTGTATAAAGTACATACATTTTGCTGATTTGTTATTTTTGTATATCGGACATACGTACTTTAAATACGATATTCATCTGATATGTATATTTTTTGTGTTTAACCATGTTTTAAAAAATAAAATTTTTTTTTTCAGGCACTCTTATTTAGACAAACTTATATCACGTGTCAGCGTGTGTTCAACCTTATTCTTAACATGAATTATCAAAATGAGTTTAAAAGTAATATATATATATATATATATATTGTTAGTTATTAAAACAAAAAATATTTTAAATACAACAACAACAACAACAACAATAAAGCCTTGTCCCACTAGGTGTAAATATTTTAAATACTTTATATAATTAAAAAATATTAAAAATAATTAAAAAATTAATTTATATTTTAAAATAAATAAAATACCACAATATTATTATAATTTATCTAAAAAATATTTTATACTTTATATATGAGTGATGTTAGGTAGCCAAAGAATAATTACACCTCCGATTCTTATCATTTATTTTCCTTATCACCCACCATTTGTAGCGACCCTCATTTTTAAAAAGATAAATATAAATAAGTTATAATTTATTTTATAAAATTAGAATTCCTTATTTTTAGAAAAATTATTTTTATTATCAGTAATTGAACTAATTTTATAATAATTTAAATTTAATCAAATCCATATTATTATTATTATTATTATTATTATTATTATTATTATTATTATTGTATATAATTGTCGTAAGTATTAAATTGCATTATAAATTTATATATATTATATTCATTGCATTACTATTAGTATTACTATTATTACGTTTATTATTATTATTACATGACCATCATTACTATTGCTAGTATTATTATTACTATTATTAACTATAAAGCATAGACAATAAAAATGGTTTATACTTTGCATTAGGTTACATATATATTATTATTATCATTATGCATTAGGTTACGTGTGTGTGTGTGTATATATATATATATATATATATATATATATATATATATATATATAACGTATGCGAGAGGAAAGAAAAGAAAGAAAACGGAGAGAGAAGACTGAGAGAGAACATAAATCCTTCTGAATCTCTGACTTCAATTTCTTGAAATCTGTAACTCCAATAAAAAATTTAATCTGGTAAGAGTATTCGTAACCTCCTCCTCTACATGTTGGTACCATTTTTGATTAGTGGAAGTTGACAGTGATGTAGCTCCTCTTTCCTTTGGGTTTGGCCAACGGGAGTTTTAGGAGGCACAGACGATTCTGGACATTTTCTTCTTCGATAGCTCACTCAGAAAGCTTCTCCTGAGCTTTGAATATTTTGATTTCATGCGAAGGTATGGTTTTAGTTTCTCGTAGTTAATATTTAATATCACGTGAAAACTTAGGCTAGAAGACCTTAAGATAGGAATGAAATGAATGAATAATTGATGGATTGTGTATATGGTATAAAATGTGAGGTTTGCTGTTGTCAATAATTTGCTGTTGAAGTTGGTCGGTTTGAAAAAAGATTTAATATTGGTATTTGTTTGATTCTGAAATAATTTATTACTGGAAATGATTTGAAGGACTGAGAGGTGTTTGATTTGATAGTTGGGACCCTTGAAGGGTGGCAGAAATTTGAGTTTTAGAGGAGATACTGTCAAAGTTTCAATAAGAATTGGAGTCTTGATTTGAAGTGTTATTTTAAAAAAGGAAAGAGATTATTATGTGACTTGTGTATTTGAAACTATTTGTTGACCCTCTGTCGCAAGATGTGACCGGGCACTTTAACTCCCCTGATTCTCCCATGGGCATGCATATGTGTATATATATATATATATATATATATATATATATATATATATATATATATATATATATATATATATGGAATACTATACTATTGAGCTTGGAGTTTAACTCCATAAAATACTATATTATTGAGCCTGGAGTGTAACTCCATGGAATATTATTGAGCTTGAGGATGCGCGCATAGAGGGACTGTCCAATGGTTAACTACCAGGACCTGTCGGGTTGGCTGTATAACCGACAGATGAGACTCATCAGCCATAGGATAGGCATACATCATATGGATTTGTTTGTTTGCTTGAGTGTGCATTGTTTTGGTTTGCTTAACTATTTAATTCTGCTTATCCGCTACTTGTTCTACTTGTTGTAAATGCTTCTCTATCTGTGTTTTCCTTGCTTAAACTGTATGTGTATATTTTTTTGAGAAATCCCTCTTGATGAAGGTGTGAGGGGAGAGGGTTGTGCCACCAGTGATTCAGAGGATTGGAGGCGACAAAAAGTGAAGTATTAAGTTAAAATTAGATTTAGAACTAGAATACGTTAGATAACTTACCTAACTTTTGGTTTAGTTTATCTTATTTAAGAATGATTTTGAGTGTCGGAGTTCTAGGAATGCCTCTGACTTTTCTGAGACCTTTTATATTAACTATGCAGGCACCTTTACCATACTGAGAACCTTCGGTTTTCATCCCATACTATGTTGTTGTTTTTCAGATGCAGGTCGACAGACACCTCGTTGAGCGTTTGGATATCCTCCTTTCAAGCGAAGAACTACCTTTTTGACTGTCACATCTTGATTTTGGGCTATGTATACATGTTTATAGAATCTCCACATGTACATTTTGTGTTTTGTCCCTCCTAGAGGTCGACTTGGAGATACAGGGGTTTACTTTGTGGTTTGAGTTTTATTTTGGGTTGTATATATATATAATCATATACTCTGGTCGGCCTTAGCTTCGCAGGTCGAGTATGGAGCTTGCTATCTGAGTTTTGGAACTCTGATATGTATATATGTTTTCAGTTATCTTTCGATTTTACCTGTCCGTTTTACGAATATCCATGCGAGTGTGTCACGATTTTCTGTTTATCGTTTTGTTTAGCTTGTTCTTCAAGGCTCCTAGATATGATTTCATCCAACTATATCTATGTACATATCCTTTTCTTTTAGAGGTCGTAATACCTTGCCACCTCTGCTTTACGACTTAAGCGTAAGGCTTTGTGTGGTAGGGTGTTACATTATGGTATCAGAGCAGTTCGTTCCTGTAGAGCCTGAGGGATGGACTTATTATGCTTCTGGGCATACTCTGGGTGTGTGTATGTGCTATTAGGATATTTGATTGATATATGTGGCATAAACGTTTATGAGCATGCATTTGGAACTTGAAGCATTAGACTTGCGATATTGAGACTGATCAACTTAATATCACTTGTTTGGTGTGTGAAAGGACCAAATGTCGACTCACGGACGCGGTCGCGGGTGAGGTAGAGGTAGGATAGGTACCGTTACTCCTGGCCCGATAGGAAATGATCCAGTAGACTTCATGGCTGCCCTGGAAAATATGGCTGCGGCTATGCAGGCGACAGCCACTGGGTAATTAGATAAACCAGGGTCATCATGGAAACAATAATGATGAGGACGGTCCCATGACACTTGCTACATTTCTGAAAGTTCACCCTCCGACCTTCAGGGGAACCTCAAATCCCACTGATGCAGACAATTGGATTCAGGCTATGGAACGGGCACTGCAGGCTCAACAGGTTCCTGAGGAGCAATGGGTTGAGTTTGGAACTTATCAGCTGCAGGGTGAGGCTCAATATTGGTGGCAGGGGACACGACGTATCCTGTAGCCAGATGGCGCTGTGATTCCTTGGGAGGTTTTCCGAACAGAGTTCTATAAGAAATATTTTCCTAATTCAGCCAGGAATGCCAAGGAACTTGAACTGATGCAGTTAAAGCAGGGACAAATGACTGTTACTGAGTATACTAGCAGGTTTGAGGAGTTATGTCGCTTTTCTCGTATCTATCAAGGTGCGCCTGAAGATTTTGCTAAGTGGAAATGTATTAAGTATGAGGAAGGTCTTCGAAGTGATATTCTGAGCTTTGTTGCACCGATGGAGATCAGAGTGTTTTCAGAACTGGTAAACAAAAGTAGAGTTGCTGAGGATTGTCTGAGAAAGGCGACATCAGATAAGAGTGATCAGCAAATTTTTGTTAGGAGAGATCAGGAAAGGAACTTCACCCCTAGAGGACAAGATTTTAAGCGAGGCGGTTATACCCCACAACCACATTTGGGTCAGAATAACTTCCAGAGATTCAGTAATAACAACAGCCAGGAAAGAGGCAAAGGAAAGCAAGCTCAGACTCCACCGAATGATCTAACTTGTAGGAGGTGTGGAAAGTACCACCCGAATACTCCGTGCAGAGCTGGTTTAGGTGTATGCTATTACTGTGGTGAAGCTGGACATTTATATTGGAATTGTCCGGAAAAGAAGAAGAATCAAGAGGCTGGAAAGGCACAACATCAGGGACGCGTGTTCACTATGACAACGGATGGTGCTGGAAGCGCAGATACTCCGATTAGAGGTAATCACGAACTGATAATCGAAATTTCCGACTGCCTTGCATAGTAAATAACAGATAGCATTCATTGTAGTACATTACCGAGTTGTGAGCCTTGTGATTTTCAATTGAGCGATCGACTAAAGACCTCCCAATGGTGAGACATAACGATAGTTGGTCAGCCTAGAAAAGTGACTAAATTCTTGGAGAATAATAATAAGAGTGGCGCAGCAGTAGTGCGTCGAACTATTATGAGTATACAACTTAAGTTATACATATGGGACCGGAAATGTTGAGAGTTGTGTGTGACAATTACCTGAAACCCAGAGATGGTAAGTTATGAGGAAGAGACATGACATAGATTGAACCGGTAATTCATAATCTGTTAGGTGTCAAGAGAAAGAGTAAGTTGTGATAGATTTAGTGTCAGAGGCTGAACCAGTTTCGATAGTATTACGTATAATGACACTATTAGAATCAGCAGAACTTGAGAGCTAGATGAAGCGAGTATTAGAAGCGATAAACCCATCGTTCTAATACCAACCTGCCTTATAACCTTTCTGCTTCGAGTTTATCTTGTACCTTCCGTTTTGCATAGACTTTTAAGCCATAAGAATATTCTGGATTTACAAACAAAACATGTCAAATCTTTCTGTTTTTCTTTGACATGTTCAAGAAGAAAAGTTATGTTAGTATGAATCTTTTCCATTTTATATCAATTTTCGAGGGCAAAAATTTTTATAAAGTGGGTAGAATGTAGCGACTCTCAGTTTTAAAAATATAAATATAAATAAGTTATAATTTATTTTATAAAATTAAAATTCCTTATTTTTAGAAAAATTATTTTTATTATCAGTAATTGAATTAATTTTATAATAATTTAAATTTAATCAAATTCATATTATTATTATTATTATTATTATTGCCGTAAGTATTAAATTGCATTATAAGTTTATATATATTATATTTATTGCATTACTATTATTATTACTATTATTACGTTTATTATTATTATTACATGACCATTATTACTATTGTTAGTATTATTATTACTATTATTAACTATAAAGCATAGAAAATAAAAAGTGGTTTATACTTTGCATTAGATTACATATATATTATTATCATCATTATGCATTAGGTTCCGTATATATATATATATATCATTATCGTTATGTATACATATACATATAATATTAAGTTTTGTAATAT
Source organism: Arachis hypogaea (assembly GCF_003086295.3). Lineage (NCBI taxonomy): Eukaryota > Viridiplantae > Streptophyta > Magnoliopsida > Fabales > Fabaceae > Arachis > Arachis hypogaea. Next base: position 8,001,749 of record NC_092040.1, on the reverse strand, counting down.
AATATTATGCTATTATAATTTATTCTTAGCTTTCTTCTAGTATAAGTATAATCTATTACTATAATTTCCTTTCATAAAGTGTATATATAATATAAATAAAGCTAAGGCGGTGTATTTGTATAATCACACACACACACACATATATATATATATGGAAGGTTTTCAAGTGGTCCAGACCACTTTTTTGGATCTCTGATGATCCATGTACGGCCGGTTAATTTTTTTGAGTTTGTCCTGTAGCGGGTTGTGAAATGACGTGAATGTCCCTGAAGAAAGTCAAAAATGACGACAGGAGGAGTGCTCAGCTCAAAGGAAAAGTGAAGCCGAGTAGCCCCTCAGCAAGCTGGCGTAAGAGGTAGAGTGCTTGGGCTGAAATACGCTGTCGTTTTGGAAAACCCCATATGTCCTAATCTGATATTGTGGTCTCACCCATGGAGGCTTCGAGGCGGTCTTCATCCCTCATCGTTTGTGTTGTTTGTGTATGTAGTTAAAGTGACGGTGGCCTTCGAGTAGTGGATCGGTGATAACGGCGGAGGTTGGAATGTAAGTAAATGGTCATCGCAGCGGAGGCGTTGTTTATCTCACCCGGCCGATCGCACCAGTTCTCAGCATAGATCGCGGGTCGTGTTAATTAAAGGCGGTGGAGATCGCGCAATTTTGTTCGTCGACGCGTGGGTCCGATCGCCCTGTGTAAGTCCGTCGATGCGTGGAACTCATTCTGCCATTTTCCGTTTTGTTTTCAATTTAATTTCTCCATTGTGACATTGTTGCTGAAAGTTTAAGCTGTCTCTGAAATAATGGAGTTTTTACTACCCTAATTCGATGTTGTTGTTGTTCTTGATAATTATGAAAAGATATTGTATGATGTTGTTGAAAATTTGTGTGATGTGTTAATGTTGTTTTAACCCCATTGTTGATGTAATGAGATGATTGAGCAAAAATTGTCCTGTGAAAAAAGTTGAGGTAATCGATTTTGTTGCTTAATCCGGTTACAAACTCTTGAATTTGCTGCTCCAAAGAATGCGTTATTGTACTCTGTTTTTTTAAGAAAAAGCCGTCGGCATTTATTTTTTTACAAATTGCTTTGTACCTACCTGTATTGTTAGTAATGTTAGGAATTAACGGTGAACGTGTTTGGTTCTTTGTGTCGTAGTTGTAATGCATGTGGTGTTTTTGGAAGTTTGTGTATGTAGTGGGGAAGTGGAGGCTGTCATGATGTTGGAAGCATGTTGGATAGTAGATGTGGTGGTAAAGTAAGGGTTTTTGTTGTATGTAAGTGTCATAATTTTTCATTGATAGGCTGAGTCAGTTTTGATTCGGGCAAGTTGATTATAGTAACTGTGGCAAAGAAGTTTGTGCAATCCCTTGTTTATTGTTTGTTATAGTTTGACATTTTTGGCTTTCAGGTAATAATGGCATCAAGTAGCAAGTTTTGCAAGGATGCGTGTATGTGGAATGAGCCTCTTCTGGACAACTGGATGGAGGGCAATGCTGGTGTGTCGAATCCACAGGTACGACGGGTACACGTGCCAATCTGTATAGTGTGTGAGTGGATTCGAATTGGATGGGAACGGTCTGTTACACCAGCTGGGTGGTATTGTTCATGGAGTTGGTTTTACTCTTAGCATGGGTGAGGGTTATGCTGTGAGAAGTTATATTCTATGTGGTGACTATGATGTGACGAGTCTGATGCGTTTAAGATCGCATCTGCAAGATATACATTTTGACTAATTTAAAATGCAAGGCTTTGATGTTATTTAGTGTTAATATGCATGGATATGCAATATTTAAACAGAATGCATTGCACATAATGGCAGCTGGTAGCATAATGTTTGTCTTGTTATTTCAGGACACAATGTATGATACCAGAGTGGAGGAAGATGCTGAGTCATCCGATTGGGAAGGTAGGGGGCTTCGATGTTGCCCGTTTTTTTGGGTTTGAATGGGTTGCGAGCTGAAGATGTTCTTGAAATGGAGTTCTCTTCACCTCAGGAGGCAAGCGGCTTCTATAACAATTACAGCCGACTAAAGGGCTTTGCATCAAGGCGAGGCAAGACGGTTAGAAACACTGCCGGAGAGATAGTGCGGTACACGTTTGTTTGTAATAGGCAAGGATTTCGAGAGAAGAAATGGTTGGAAAAGGTTGATCGCAAAAGGGAGCATAAGGCTGTAACCCGATGTGGATGTTTGGCGGAGATGAGGATAAAGAGGAAAGAGGGTAGTGGGAGGTGGTATGTTTCGCGTTTTGTCGAGGAGCATAACCACGAACTTGGGTATGGGAAACTTGTTGATTATCTGCGGTCACACAGGAAGATATTTGAGGTAGAAGTTGCTCAGCTAACAAGCATGAGAGAGCTTGGGATTAGCATACCTAAGATTTATGAGTCCTTCGCAGCACAACTAGGGGGTTTTAACCTGGTAACATTCACAAAGCAAGATATGTATAATGAGATACGGAAACAGAGAGGTCTGCAAGGCGGAGACGTAAGTGCAGCTGTTAGGTACTTGGAAGGTCTGGCACGCATGGATGGGAAAATGTTTTGGCGCTACAAGTTGGGATCAGGGCAACACCTATGCAACTTGTTTTGGAGCGATGGTCGTTGTCAGGAAGATTATGCGATATTCGGCGATGTGCTAGCATTCGACGCTACCTATGGCCGCAACAAGTACAACCTACCTGTTGTAGTATTTTCCGGAGTAAACCACCACAACCAGACATGCGTATTCGGAACAGCAATGGTGTCATGCGAATCGCAGGAGTCATATATTTGGGTTCTTAGGCAGTTTCTGGAATGCATGCAAGGTAAGGCACCGCAATCAGTCATCACGGATGGCGACCCGGCCATGCGTATAGCAATCGGCACTATTTTTCCTGACGCACATCATCGGTTGTGTGCCTGGCATCTGCTGAGGAACTCGACTGCTAACATAAGCGACCCGAGATTCACACAAATGTTTAGACACTGCATGCTGGCAGATATGGAAATCGAAGAGTTCGAAGCGTATTGGGAGTCAATGGTCAATGAGTGCGGTGTGAGGGAGGTTGAGTGGGTTAAGGACTTGTACACCAAAAAGCACGCTTGGGCAACCGCATACATTCGTGGTAGATTTTTTGCTGGAGTACGGACAACCTCTAGGTGCGAGTCACTACACGCCAAACTAGGGAGGTTTGTTGAGAGCAGGTACGGGGTGTTAGAATTTGTCAGAAATTTTCAAAGGTGTGTGGATTTTCTGCGTGACACCGAGGATGAGCTAGACTTTCGTTCATGGTACGGAACACCTGTGCTACAAACGGAGTTCGTTGAGCTGGAAAAGTCTGGATGGACTATGTTCACCCGCGAAATGTTTCTCAGATACCGGGATAGCCTGAAACGGTGTGTTCGTGTTAGAATATGTGAATTTGATGACAGTGACAACCCTCATGCATATACTCTTCAGAAGTATCGGAGGCCTGAGATGAATTGGAAGGTTTATAGGGACCATATCTCGAACAGATTTAGTTGCAGCTGCATGCGTATGGAGTCGTTTGGCATTCCTTGTGTGCATATCCTTTCCGTTTGTGTAAGGCTAGACTTGGTGGAAATCCCTGAAAGCCTGGTGCTGCGTAGGTGGTCTAAGGCAGCCAAATTGGAGATACATAACCAATGTGGTGAGCAAGACACTGCTGAACCAAGTGTGACCTATAGGACACGATTGGGTGCTTTCTCCCAGTTGTGTAAGCGTTTAGGGCGCGTTGCTTGCATGAGCGATGAAGACTTCAAGCTTTACTCAAACAAGCTTATGAGCGATGCTCTGTTCCTTGAAATAAAGTACGGCTTAAGACCATTAACGGATAATATGACAACAGCAAATGATTGCGGAGTGAAGGACCCCATTCGTGTCAGGACAAAAGGCACGGCTCGGATGAGTCAAGCAGGCGGTTCTGCGCCGAAAACGAAAAGAAAGTGCAGCGCATGCGGGAAGCTCGGGCACCGGAGGACTAGATGCCCCAACGGAGGCGCACAACCTTCACCCAGGAACAAACAATCACTTGCTGGGAGAAATAAACGCAAGCGAACGGAGGTTACCACCTAACTTATTCCTGTATGGTCTATTTAGTATACGACGTTACCAATAAAACTAACTCTATGGAACGGTTTAATATTAATGCCATCTAAATCTCTGAACTCAACTAAACGGTGTTTTTGGAGCAGCAGTAGGTATTTCATTATTAAGTTCCTGCACATATGTTTTCTAAAAATTTTAGAAAATTTGTGTGTGGGTAAATAAAATACAGTTAGTGATTAATGCACGCAGGCAATTGTCTGTGTGTAAATTTTTTGATTCCCATTGAACTGTGTGTTAACATGTTACCTGTTTTGCCGGTATATACAATGCCCGACGATGGTATAGCGGCAGTCCTCGTTTTAATAACATTAAAGTCACAAGATACAACTTGGCTTTTATTAAGCCAGCGTCTTCACAAATCGTTCATGCAAATCATTGTGTGCATAAGTATGATTTAGCCAGTACAATGTTCATGCTGCAAGGCGTTTCCTTATCATTGCCTAATTAGTGTCTTAACAACTATGTGGTTTGACATGCTTGTTAATATGCAACAGGTACCCGTCGTTGTTCCAGATAATTGTCCCCCTGAAAATGCATGTCAAGCTGGATGCGACTTATGGGAACAATTTTCGCTTGCAGACCCATGACGAGGGTCGACTTAGTTGTGAGCTGTTATTCCAACTACGATGTTAAGTACGACATGTTTGCCTGAAACCGATTATTATCTGATTTCTTATGTTTGCATATAAGGCTGTTGTTAATAATAAACCGGTAAATCTAATTTCTATGTTATTTGGTGGCTACAATGTTAGACTCTGCTCGTACTGACGTTTATTCATATGAACACTAGGTCAGTTGTGGTTTCTTATTATAAATTCCATAATGGACGGGATTATGTGGATTAGTTGCATTTTATGTGCTGTATTACCCATTATTTTGACGTTCTGCGTTGAGGATTCATGCAGGAAGGTATTGATTTAGGTAATCTAAACCGTGATGTGTTCCCATATGGCCCCAAAAGTGACATAATTCGTGCACGAAGGTTTGGCCTTTCACCCATTTGGGTTAATTAATATTTATATATTCAACGTCATAACCGGTAAACCGTTTCAGATGAGGTTTCTCCAGCTACGTAATGGTCGGTGTTTCATTGGTCCACTAGTACACCGATTAAGATTCAGTATTTTAACTATATGCAGTCATACCGTAATAGTTAAAAAAAACTAATCATGTCAACAATTCATTAAATGCAGATATTCTAATATGGCTTATTTTTTGTTGTTGCAAACATATATAATCTGAAATTTGATTTTAATTGGCTTAAAAAATTTTATATCTATAACATTCAAGAATAAAGAAGCTTTAGCCTAAAAGAGCTGATTGTTATTGTTAAATATCATAATAGGTTACATTATGAAAGGAATTAAATTGAAATGTAAGAATATTAAAACTTTATAAGAATAAAAAACCTTTAATCTACCAGACCACAGCTTGCATTTACGGTAGTATTACTCTAAACAGATTAAGCTATGATTATTAATAGCGAACCAACATTAATTGTTTCCTAAACGTTATTCATATAATCAATAGTCGTATGGATGAACGAGTGTTGTGTCTTTTTAATTACATCTAAAATTTATTCCAAAACTATTTTTATGATTATCATTTCATACCATACCGTAATATTGCTTCAGAGTGGAAATAGCAACAATTAGATATCATCGTTAAACCTTTTCTTAATGAAGGGGAGTAAAATCGACTGTCAGATTTTGATCCCTTATCTTGTTCGACTACCATGTAACAACTGCAAAATGACACAGGTCCTGCTATTACTTCTAAAATAGCTATAACTTCATTCATTAATAAACTGCATAGGGTTCACATAGTTTTCCTAGCAAAAGCAGGCAGCAGCCATATATAACATCAAAGGCAATGTAATTGTCGTAACCTACGTACAAATACGTTTTGGCCATAGATCCCCATTCAATACCAGTAGGTGTACCTCGGGGGGTGTGGATGTTGTGCTCTAGTCTGTCGACAGGACCACTAGCATCCACACTCAAAAGTAGCCATGAAACACATAATAAAACCAGACATACATGTACCACACAGTACGAAATAGAAGTTAGCCAAACAAGTAATACGAGTTCTACTTAGATCACAGTTTCCTGCTTGTAATCAAACATTAATCTATAACAAAATGCAGTTGTCATCTGTGTTTCTACCAGATTTCTAAAGTTTTTCAGTCCTTCATGCGAATAACCTTCCTCCACGCTGCATCTCCCTTGGAGACCACTGTTGCCTTCACCTCGTTACAATCCAAAAGGACAATCTTTGTTGCAGTTTTCATCCTTAATTTCAACGGGTCCATCTGCTTGTAAGGAAAATATGGGGTCAAAATGCATGTACTCCTTCGTTGAGACACAACATGGTAACATAATGGAGGACGAACCTGCCAGGGAAGGTTTGAAACTTTGAATTTGCCTTCTGTTTGGATCCAGTTCAAAATCCACAGACATGAATCATCGCTGCAAATTCGGAACATGTCATTTCAATCACGAATTCCGTCGGCCATCTAGAGTTTATAGATTATAAAAGAAATCATTACCATTCCTGGTAACTTGGGACTCCATCGGGATACTTAATTGGTCCCCAAGTGGTCGGATCAGCACTAACATGGGAAAAGCTCAGCATGGTAGGTTCCAACATGAAAAACTGGGCGAGCAACAGTAGCTGCATTAAAGAAAAGCAGAGGGGGGTAAGATGGCACGGAATTATAATCGCATTCACGTCTGTAAAAGTTATGGAAAATTTGTAGTGAGGAAAATTTGTAGTGAGGTAGAATGTTGTGCAAATTCTATTAGACTAACAATGGTTCGCATGTTGCGTTCCCTCCGCTCCTTGTGCTCTGGAGATCTTGTGACATCTAGGCAGTATACCCTCCCATGCTTAACGTCCACCACCATCAGGTACCAGGTGTATGTTTTTTCGCACACCGGAACCAAAACCTGTCAACACAGCAAAAATTAATGCTAGGCTATAAGTTGAATGAAAAAATGGTCAAATTTGGAGTTAAAGGTTACGTTAACAACGTGTTCTAGACGACTAGTTGCCGGCAACCATCTGTTCATGTATTTTCTCCTAATGACCTCGAATGGCGTCATTGCTAGGACGTCATCGGCAAACACCGAAGGTGTGTACCAAACACGAGGTGGCAGAACGCAGCAGGCTCGCATGGAGGCGCTCATGAGGATTATGTTCATAATCTGTGCACAAAGGAAACAACTGTGTCAGTCTTGTTATGTATCTCATCTTTCTAATATTAACGGCACCGTCGGGTTGTACTCACGTCAACATTGGGCATATAAACCGGCGATAAGGAATGGAATCCTGCTCTAGGAACTTCCAATGCTGAGAACTTGAACAGCATTTCCCTGAAATTTGGGGAACAACATTCACTTCCATTACAACGTTATCCACAAAAAATATATTAGCTACATTATAAAGATTCTATTAACCAAAGATTATCCTTACAAATATTGATCATTTTTTCCAAAAATGTAAGCGGCCATCTTGAATTCGTCAAGTGTCAGGTCCATGTGAACGGTTGGCCTAAAAACCATTTGGAATCCCTTAAGAAGAGGCAATATAATGTTAGTTAGCCACAGCATACGAGGTTCTAATCAATTAAATGCGTAATTAGTAGAATACTGAGCATTCAAAGGTGGGGATTCTTGCCAGTGGAATTAATAGAATGGGAGACTCCATTACGTTCATCATTCCATACGGTTTGAATGCACTCCCAACCCCTACAGAAGAGACATTAACATTCGTCTGGCTATTCTGCTGAGTCGTTGCGACCTTCCTACAGTCAGGCTGTTCTTCCCCAACGACATGGTTAGAATCGATTGGCTCCAGTTTTGGAATTTTAAGTGGAATGCCGCATGTTTCTGGGGGAGAGAACATCTCACATACTTTTGTTGTGCACTCAAACTTAGACATGCTCGGTAGGTCCCTGTAAATCTGCACAGCCCCCGTATGTTTTGTTAGTCGTTTGTTTATAAGATAAAGAAAGGCAGTTAGATAAGCTAGCAAGTGTGTAAGTTACCTTTTCACAGACTCCGTCAACTGAGTCGAGTGTAATGGTCGCAGAGTGGGTGGTCCTTTTAGGCACACCAGAGCACCAGTACTGCGCAAGTGGGCGCTTAGGCTTTCCTGAACTGTCAACGCCCTTAATAGGGCGAGGAGTTGAAAGTGCCTCGTCTATGATGACGTCGTCGTCAAAACCAGGAGAGTTTGGCACGATTATGTCTAGTGACGGAGTAACAGCTGACATGGCCAACCACTTTCCTTTCTCCAAGCTTTTCGCTTGTTCTGCTGGTGATCCAATATCCTTAGTAACAGCTGTTAAATTTTGTCTTTGCCCTATGATGTTGGGTTCAACCTCCAGGTAACGATCAGCTGCCATTGTGGTCTTATCTGTGGATGGCATAGCGGCTGCTGAAGTTGGACTCGCCCCTTGTGTGGTTAGTAGTGAATGGATCTCAGTAACGGACTTCCCCGTCTGGTACGTTGGTCGCTCCAGCGCCGACATGCGACCCTCCAAAGCAACTGTCCTCGCATCGATCTTCTGTGTACTCAGTCAAGAAAGCAACAAAAAAACACAAACATCAAACAACATCGCATTTGAATACCATTTTCGACCGAAACACCATGTTAGAATGGGTCAAATGTGGTCTTGCTATGACATGGTCACGTGGGATATTTTTTTTGCTCGGGTCAAACAATAGAAATTAAAAATATTTTGGACGAAAAATGGATCACCACATGTTCTTTAAAACAGGGCATGTAAAATATATGTTACGAAAGGTGGTGCCTTTGTTCCAAACCCGGGCGCATTTCATAGATATCTCATCGAACATAGTTGGACTCAAATTTCTTGGAGGAAAAAAAAAAGGGTAACGTACCTCGAGCAGCTTCACTGCGAGGAGCAGTAGTCCATCATGTTGGGTCTTGGGATCTTCAGTTAGGTTTTCTCCCTGACCACCATTAGGGCTTTGTACCAAAAAAAAAGTTACACAACCATTATAACAAACTCCGGTTTCGCACAAAGGTAAGAGGGCAGACCAATGTCAGAAAGACGGTTCAGTCGTACCACGTTCATCGTTAGCTCTAGATTAAGGGTCGACGTTCCATCTGCGACCGAGACCTTGGGAAGGGTTTCCATATCTATCGCGGGAACAACTCTGGAAAACAACGTCAACAATTGTTAGTAAACTAAACAAAGTGCTTAACCGGAGAAGAAACACACTATTTTGAGAAACTCTTTAGGCCGAAGAAGGTGTAAGCTTCTGGAGACCCACAGGGGGGGAAGCAACATAGACGAAGCAACATTTAACTTACGCATCATTGGTCTCAGTCTCCTGGGACTCCGCCCGCAGATTCTCCCCGTCGTCCATTATCGCCAGTTGTTCGTTTAGGGTAATGTCTGCCTTTGGTAAATGGCTGGAGTACCGTGGTTAGGCTTTCTTTTTGGTTGTGTGTTACTCTCTTGCTTAAGCTAAGATTTGATTTTATACGGATCCCATGACTGAAGCGTTTGTGCCAACATTGATTAATGTGACCCTTCCAGGTTGACCCACCTATTTCTGTGCTACCCACCCCTTGACAATCTGTGTGGAAACACTCGATGTTCACAATATATTTCTTGATTCACTAGCAATTTTGTGTAGAGTTTGAACAGTATTGCCCTCCACAGGTTGCCATTTCTTTCGATAACATAACATGAGATCAAAAATTTATAATTGTAAAGCTAAATATTGAATAACAATTTTAAAATTAAATTTTAATTCAGTAATTCTCATCTATGCATAATGTCAAAGACATGATTACTAAGCTAAACATTTAATAAGTAAAATCTTAAGTAATGTGTTAATATAATAATATAATAAGCCATTGTTTAGTTTCGACTGGATTCGAATTGTTATGGATAGTTGCTGCGACATCCGATTTTAATTCAGCCGTATGTACAAAAAACCAATCAGATCAAATCTAAACTATTTCGGTTTAAATCGGTTCTGGTATGGGTGGAATTGTAAATTTGGGTTTCATTTGGCTATAATTTGATTTTAACACCTTCGAGCAAAGGTTTTAGATGTAGTTACAACAAATTTTTTTGCAGTTTCATTGTATTGAATTTCATCGGTTATTCACCAATTAATAACAAAAAGATGATTTCGTTGGAAACCTATTTGAGCCCAATTAATGAAGTAAAGAGAATTTCTGACGCAAATCTGTTTAAATAAGTATTGGATAGATGTTAAGATGTTTTCCATTCAACGAAAATATTAATTTATGGCTTAAGGTGCAGCAACATCCTAGACAAATAAATATTGTGAAGTACATATTTACTTTCGGGTAAACAGTTAGCTTGTTCAAATTAAAAAAGGCATTAATTTTACCCAAAGTCACATTTTAACAAACACATCCCTACCATTTTATTTCAATGTAGTAAATTCAATATAAGCGTGGATAAATACTACAATTTCATTCGGTTCGTTTTGAACACTAACAAGCCGTAATCTAATTAAATTTGCAAATAATATTAAATTGTAATTGATATCCTTAATTTTATTGAACTCTTGTTAACCGGACAAAGTATATGCATTTCACAACACATTTAACTCTGGACGTGTCTGTCATTCAACTGTTCCCTCCGCCAACCTGGCTCTCACAGAGGATAGCAACAACTTGAGTCAGATGTTAAGAACACTGCTAACATGGAGTGCCTAACTGGGCCAATCCATCCCAACCCATGCAGCCACGCGAATACAATATGGACAAACGGGGCGGACTGGTTCGACCGGCAACTAAATGTGTGGAAAAATATACTTAAAGTGACAATTCTATGGACGACCTGGCTATAAAATCAATTGCACATGGGGGTGGAAACAGGCCGGGCCAGGTCAGAGTTTACTCTTAACAGGCCAGGCCTGTATTAGAGTATATCAGGCATAGCCTGACCTGTTGCCTGGTACAGCTTTTCTTATGAAGATTGCGCCTGGCCTGTAATTAAATCTGGCCTTGCCTGAAGCATGTCAATTGGCCTGTTTTATTTTTTATAATGATTATTTATAAAAAATATTTTAACGTTTAAAGTTACAGAACATAAAATAACAAAAATATGGATAACATTGATGCAAAGTACACATATCTAATTACAGACACAAATGGTGCGATGGACAAAGGTATTATTATAAGAAAGCAAACACAAGATCCAATATTTTTACTAGCATTTCAACTAGTACAATAAAAGTCTCTATATATATATTTGCAGGCAGATGCCGGCCTGACAGGCCCAAGAGCCTTTTTCAAGTGACTTGGAATGGCCTTTTAAATAATATAGACTTAGTTAATAGCTTGAGCCTTAAACTATTTCCTATCATGCCAGACTAGACCAGGCCAAACACAGGCCAGGCTGCAGGCCCCTGGCAGGCCGCCTTGCCTACTTCCACCCCTAAGCACAGCTTAAAATAATTCAGCATACACGTCATCGGTTTAGGGTTGTAGAGTTAATTAAAGATAATTTGATAAACGCAACGACATAAATGAAACAACATTTGTAATATTTTTACCGGATCGCCCTATTGGGCTAGAAAAGACCAAAGCACGTTTGGTCTCCTCGGTTCGGTTGCCTCTGTTATTATAACATGTTGGGGTTCTATTCTGTGATTTTATTTGAAAATAATTCAATCTATATTATATAACACCACTACTCTAATCATTGAGCCAGTGACCCACTCACCAGACTGGAACAATAACAGGTTTGGTTTTGGCAACTTTCGGAGGAACATTATGGACAAGAGACTCGATTCACAATTCAACATTTTAGTCGGGTTGTCAGTACGGTTGGGCTATTTTGAAATTTAACCCATAACTGGTGGGCAATGCGCTACAAACCAACATAATCACCCCATAATATCTTACTCTAAATGGCCAAAAAGCGTAACCATAGATGTCATATGTCTACACTAATAGCGAAACGTTACTAATTGTTTCTTCACGTTTGGCCAACTTTACTTCTGAACGTAAGTCGTGTTTAAGATCAAACCGATTATTTTTTCATCTTGTGTTCCTGTATAACTATACTAGTTATACATGGTAAGATAAAAGAAGGGATACTTTAATTTAAAAAAATCATATTTGATGAGTAGTTTATTATCGACATCGAACCGATATGTACGACCCACATTATGAAGATGCCAGCCGACATATTTATCTACACAACTGGCTTGTTATACAGTTACGTGTGCTGGGTCTGGGCCATTAACGTTTTAAAGCGTTTAAAAGTCTCGGGCCCAGTACGTTTTTTATAACAGACCGGAACACGCCATGCCAAACAAAGGCCATGCTGCAGCTCCCTGGTGGTGGAAGCCTTGGCAGTTTCCAACAAAATAATATTGCAGGCCTCGTTATAAATAAGATTCCATCATAACCATTTTACAGGTCATGCTTACATTATCTGGTTTTCTTAGGTTAAAATTGAAATTTGCTTTTCGTTACAGTAACGAAGACAACATTTGTTAGCGTAACATCACAGTTACTGCCAACATTCTCGTATTACAATTTACGGTCCGCTTAAGTTTCATTTGTATTGACGTACTTTAATCACCCATTTATTAAAAAAAGTTACACATAAACAAAAAGAAACATATCCAACTAGATGTACTGTTGTTTTAAATTTATGTATACATCCAAAATCAGAGTTAACAAAATGAAGGTAAATTTAAGGAAGTTAAAAATTTACAATCAATTAATAATTTTGTAGTGTTTTAAATGGTAACACACACATGTAAAGTCCGGCAAACATATACGATATAAAAGTTGTATCTTCTATACACGTTTAATGCTATGTTTGTTTGCGTGGAAAATGGAAGGAAAGAAAAGGGAGGAAAGAAAATGGAAAGAAAAATTATTGTTTTTCATTGTTTGGTTGAATATGAAAATTGAAGATAAAGAAAACGGAGGGAAAAAAATTAGGCGGGGCCCACCAAGTTTTTTTCTCTGCAACATTGGAAAGAAAATGGAGAGAAAGCTAATGTTTCTATCTATTTCCAATACTACCCATCGACTTTTTCAATATATATTATAATATAGGGGTAAAATTGTCTTCTTATAACATTTTTTTCCTTATTATCTTCCTTCCAACCAACCACATCTAAAGAAAATAAAAATCCACTCAATTTCTTTGCTTTCCTTTCTATTTCCTTCCTCTCTATTTCTTTCCTTTCAGGCATACATAGCCTTATTGAATGAAATCTATCGACTTTGGCTTCATGATTCAGTGCAATATAGAAATACATAATATAATAAATAAAAAATTTTAAGCTGTGTTTTTATTCGAATACTAATTATACATCCTGATTATTTTAAGTTAAAATTGAAATTCCGGCTTCATCAGTTTAGATGTGTTACAAATGGAAAAAAAATTGTCTTTTTCGCCGATACGATTTAATAAAACTAAACCCATTGACCATTCAAAGAACCAATCTGAAAATAAAAAATATGACTTTAAAGAAATCGTTGCTAACATTTACTTTTTATTTCGCTGGTCATGTCTGTTCAGTGCAAATATAACGTTTAAAACAATTAAACAAGGACAAACAGAAAAGAGAAAGTAATATCTAAGGTTTGAAATGGGAATTAATATAAATTACCATCATCGTTACCTACAAGTTACAAGTAAATATCATTAGTAAATATCAATATGCAATTTGTTGTCACCAAAATATTTGAAATTGTGTACAATTTTTTTATGCGAATGTATACAAATCTCTGCATGTTCTTTTGATCCTGTCACAACCTTATATTTCCCGTGATAAAGTGGCTACTGTCTTCAAAACAGATAACCAGATTTGAACCGAAATCCCTCCTCCTAGCACGAGTCTGTGGCCCATAAAAAAAACATGGATTTGCAAGCAAACATCATCTGCACTCACGTACCGTAGTTCCCTTTCACGGAAATGAACTCTGATAGGATTTACCAACCTAGTGGCCAAGGCCTGAACGCAAGCCGGTACTAGGGGAGCAGGAGAAGTAGGCATTAAAAGTTTCATTACACGTCAGCACCTACTCTTGTATCAACTTGGCCAAAACCTACATGATCCGGGAAGGGTACGTGTGTCGAATTACCAGTGACACATCAATCAGATAAAGATTTTGATGTGACGCGAGTGAAGAGAGGAGGCGCTGATTTCATGCTTTTGAGGGTGTTGTTACCCAAATTATCATTTTCAAAGCTTCCCCAGGAAGACTGCTTAACCCTACAAAGACATTATTTGTGATGATGGGGGCGGAAGCAAAACGAAACAAATTTTGAATCCCCAAATCCTCCCACCGTAAAAACCCAAAAAGTTAGTCAGCTTCCCTCAGCTTGTCCTGACCCAATGGAGGAGACCATGAAGCAATTCACCTTTTTCGTTGTCACGAAGGGTCACAACACCGGAGTATACATCTCCTTTGAAGAAGCCAACAAGCAGATTCTCGGCCACCCCGAACCGGAGTACACAGGGTTCAACAGTTACGTCATGGCACTTCACGCCTACGAATCAAGGATGGAAACGCTGCAGGAGGACAAGGAGGCAACTGCGGAAATGTTATCCGAGACGGGCACAGTCGAATCACCGATGCGGACGCCCCAAACCCTACCAACATTCGAAGGGCGCATTGCCTGTGTTGTGGGCGGTAAAGTTCAGAATGACCATTTGTTGAATGTCACTATATTCACAATTAGTTTATTATTGACAGGCAAACAATTCCAAATTAAGGCTAAATTTTTTTCTTACTTACAGGAGCACCAATGATCCCGGCGGATGAGTGTGCGTCGCATAACTTCGCCCTTAGCAACAGCATGGAGCTCTGGCTATCAATGTATTGCTACGACAGTAAAATACCCAGCCCATGTTTCTTCCGTGAGGAAAAATTCCACCGGGAGCTGGGACCAATTTATGCTTTCAATGTTATAATCCCTGGAAACCCGTTTGGGCCAAACCTACGGGCAAAGGGTCGTTACACGGTACTGGAGGATGATGCGAGGGAGGACGCTGCGTTCAGTATGTTGTGGGTTCTTTTAGCATACACGGGTAATGACGTCAGAGACTTCAACTATCTTCGTGCTAAGTCTCTGGAGAGGGAAAACGCGGATCTTCGGGAAGAGATCACGAGGCTGGATTCTAAGATACACATGCTTGAATCTATTTGCGACAATAGCCTTGATTGTATGACCCCATAGATCGAGGTTAAAATGATGGCAACAACCCAGCCATAAAGGTTGCTTTATTCCTGCTAATCCCTTGGTTACCTAAAACTTTGTTATTTCCGTGTCTCTAGGAGGAGGTTTATGTTATTATGTAGGGTTGTGAAGACTTTTATGTTTTACATATTTTGTATATCATGGTGTATCTTCTATGTCCTGTTGAAGCATGGCATCGAGAAACACATTACGTTATGGTTAATCTGCTAATGATTTCCCGTGCTTAGATTGTGAAACGATGATGGTGTGCAACGGTAATTACTGGTGTAGTAGTTTCTCCCGAATAATTTTCTTAATAGAAGATCTTTGTTTGAACTCATGTGTTGCGAAAAAGGAACATTTTTTTGATGTTGCTTAATGCTCTATGAACTGATAAGACGAGATGCAACTATGCAAGTGTGCCAGATAAACATTGTAGTGTTGAACCCAACGTTTTACACCTACAACAACTAAGCAGAGATGAAATTGTGCATACCAAAGTGTATTGTGCAAAACGATAAACAATATATATTATAAGAGAAACATGGGTTACTTCCAACATAGGAACCTGTTTGTTTGCATGCAAGTAAACTAATCGAAAAACTCATGCCTTGTAATCCGGACCAAATTATGGTGATGCCATTACAACAATTAACCGAACCTGCACCCTCCACCAATGTAGAAGAACAAAAACCGACGAGAAATATGGAAAGCTTCCACTTTTACACATGTTAAACAGTAATAGTGAACTGCGAAGACAAAACAGTTCAGAAATATGATGCGCTTGTCCACTGCTAACTAAGGTTTCAATGCCAAAAATATAACATAGCAGAAGAATTGGCTCTTCCCCACAGAAGTGCACACAGTCGATGAAAATGGAGAGTAACCGCCAAAACAACAACTAAAGAGATGATTGCATCGCGCTGGAGAAATTCATATGGTAGAGTAATCTAAGGCACACAGATTATGTCAAAACTACTTAGTTAAAGGAGAGAACATTTTAAAAGGAACAAAATGAGTTAAGCGTAGTCGTTGCAATACAATCACCATTCACGACGCAGGACAAAAAGTATTTGACAAATGAAACAGGACAATCCAAAACAAGAAACTCAGCATCCTCTTTAACCCCGGTTGATTCATTCAAAATCAACAAATTGGACCAACAGCTCCACCTCTGGTTGGGTACGGGAGATCTCAAACACGGCCAGCTTGGGTACAGTTATGTTGCACTTCCTCAAGAAATCCCCCCACCCTTGACTAATGCTGCCACAATTGCGCCTTCTTTTGCCCACGTATCTTCCGTAGACTGCCTGGACGGAGATCTCCCCCGCTCTCAGATTTACAATGGCATCATCGTTGACGTCGTCTCCAAAGTGCGGCACATTTGGCTGACCAAACCATAATTGAGAATCGTATGTAATTAAGGGGAATAAAACAGATAATGTGGTCCCCAAACTTAAAGAAAGAAATAGGTGTATATAGAGTGTAGAGACAAAGCCATTACCAGGAAGTGGATGCCCAATAGCCTTTTTGTGATGTGCATGATGAAAAAGGGGTGCTCCGACTGAAAAGTCTGCTCCACCTCAGCTGCAGCGGAGCTCCTGGGGACATTGATACATCCCATTCGACGCCGGGGCACTTCAGTAGGGCTTGTGCGTTTCCTGGGCGTCTGGGGGGGTGTTTCGTCGCCGGAGTCATCACCCGACGTATCATACGTCCTTTCCACACCCGGCGATTGAAAGATGCGAACGCTGAAGTCGTCTCTGCCCTTGTGCTTGAACAGCAGAATGTTAGATGGATTTAGCTTGTATTCATGATAGAACCTCTGCCATCCCCTGCCGAGAGTGATCTCTTTCCACCCATTGGGGGTGCATGCAATCTTGTAAGAATGGTTTGACCCATCGACGACCGTAATGTACACATGGTTGCTATCCTTGGGGAGGAGCCCATTCGGTATAGGCAGACGCTGCGTAAAAGGGAAGATGAGGAGTGCGAGTAAGAGATAAAACAAAATCCCGCGATTAGAGTAAGAAAGAATCGCAAAAATAAGAATCGGAGTCGACAACCTACCATCGGCCGCGACGTCTCTCCGGCCGCTTTGATAACCCTAAGGGCGTCACCTTTGGCGTGAGATTCGGCCATCTCTTCGTCAGGGCACCAACACAGTGGATGAAGGGCACCAACACAGTGGATGAAGGGGATATTCTGAGTTTGAAGAACCTGTTCAGAGTGGATAGCGTGTGAATCAGGCGGATATCAGGTGGAGTTCTTATCTAACTCATTAGGGAAGTAATGTATTGAGAATTGCAGTACCTAGAACAATGTGCCCTGGGCTTTTGATGAAGTCTTCTGCTAGAAGCCAAATGGTTGCCTTCCTCGTGGGACCCAAGAAGAAATTATGGTGTAGCCATTTGCCACTCAAATTTAATAAAACAAAATAATTTAAATGGAAAAATTTTTATTTTCGAACCAAAAATTTTAATTTGAAAAATTTGTAATGTGATTGAATTTAATTAAAAAATTACCAATAAATAATGACATTATGTTGGTAATTTGCACTATTTATAAATAAGAATTTCTTTTTTACTCTTATTATGATATAAATCACCCTTTAATTAAACACGGGAGAAATAAATTAAAGTTTTATACGAAATATAAATTAGAATTTCTTTTTTACTCTTATTAGAATTTCTTTTTTAGTGTCTTTTTAAAATTAAATACACATTCAAAATATAAACTAAATAAAACTTAAATTTAAAATTTTAAATTTAAATGTCTATTTCAAATTTAATATATTTAATTATTAATATATTATAGTTACAATTTAAATACACATCCAAAAATCAAATTAGTTATAATTCAAAATTTTGAATTTAAAATTTTAAAATAAATGTTAGACCGTCTTAAAATTTTGGATGTGTTTCAAACATGTTTTGCATATAAGTCAATAATTTTAGATGTGTAATAAATAAAAAATAACCAATATTTACAAACATACATTTTAATAATTTTAAAAGCATTAATGTTCAACTAAGTAACGATAAAATTCAACAAATAATTAAACAAATGATAAACATTAGATGAATTTTATCGAATAAGATATAAAATAAGTTTATTTTATTTTTAATGTTTAAATTTAAATTTTTGATTTATGATTTTGGATGCGTTTTACATATATTTTTTGTTTCACTTAATAATTTTAGATGTCTTACAATTGAAAACAAAATCGAATTTTTACAAACAACCATTTTAATACTTTTAGAAGCATTAATATCAAAATAAGTAACGAAAAAATCTAAATATAAAAAAAATATTACATGAGTTTTTCTCGAATAAGATATAATAAATTACCTGTAGAGAAAATATTACGCTTCTAGGCAAATTTTTGTAAAGAACAGTAAGAGAGAAGAAACTAAAAAGAACGTTCACAAGAGAAGAAAAGTTCTATTAAAATAACTATTTTAAATAATAATATTTAAATTTAAAATCTGAATAAAGGCTGAATTTTAAAGGACACATAGTTATATTGTATTTTCACCACAACAAGAATACTATTTCTAACTTTATTTGTTTCATGGATAAAAAAATTCTACCATCGTTACTATCCCTCTCTTGAAACAAATTCTAGCACGAATAGCAATAAACTCAACAAACCTAATCATTTTCATGTTGCTAACACATTTCACGTTATTAAAAATGATAGGCGAAAAATATCTGAACTTTCAAAATATCTGTGCAGCATCTGTTTACAAAGTTGTGAGGAAGACAACGTGTTAAAAAATATTTTATTGTTATTAGCGACCCTGGTACTTAATTTAGAAATTCACTAATAACAAAATTATGGATATATTGACTACATAAACACCAAACACCAAACAGCAAAGCGCAGACCACGTCCTAACAGTCTCCATTCCAATTGGAACTGCCTAATGATACCAGTTCACGAGGGAGTTATTGCAATTCCATAATGAATACAATAATTCTCCAAAAACCGTTTTCACAAACTCCAACTAAACACTTTCTGCCGTCTCGGCTTCCACATTTATGATAATTACTTCTATGCTCTTCAATTTACTCCATATTAAATGGTATACTACATTCTTAAAAAAAATTTTCTACCATCACTGGAATCACTTTAAATTTAAAATGTATTGAAAGCAATGTAGTGTAATCTATAACAAAATAACGCCTAGCTTCATGACTATATATGGACTGAAAATAATCATATAGATTGTAAGTATTACATAATATTGTAATAACTAGATAGATGTTAGAGTCACGAACAAAAAACATGAATAAGAAACCCTTGACCACAAACCCTAAAACCGTCAACCACGAACCGTAACCAACAAACCCGAATCCCCAGAAACTGTTAAGGGTATGCCCAACACCAAACCAACCTTATCCACGGCGGTGCAAGGTCTCCCAAGAAGCCAGCCGCTCCCTTAAGCGAGCGTTCTCAGCCTCCAGTTCAGCGACACGGGAGTCGACGGACAGACTACATATCCGCTCCAACTCCACAACACGTTCCCTGCAACTCTTAGCCACGAAGTAATTGTAGTCGAGGATCTCCTTCCCTGACTCTCCCACAACCGCTTGCAGGGATGATAAAGCGGCATCTTGCCTGGCCATGCGTTGATCGCGGGAGAACCTGCCGTAGGCAACAAAGTTGACTCCGTCCGGTGGGCCCACCACATGAACCACAAACCCATAGTAGCGTACGCCGTGGACGGAAACGCAATCGCGGGCCTTAAACACTGGAGGCTCTGTCTTAAGGGCGTCGCATGCCCTCCGCAGCGTCTGCTCAAGGTCCTCCGTGATGACAAACTGGTCAGGACTCACGGTGGGGACAACTTCTAGAATTCGAAATGACAAAAAACAATAACAATGAGCAGACGTAAAGGAAAACCGGGAAAGAAGATAATGTGAAACCGCCTACCGTCGTCGCCGAGAGGGTCGCTAGGGCCAGGTCCTCCGGAAGAACCAGTTGCATCACCATCGCTGGGGCTCCACATTGTTCCAACCCAATGAACACCGACTCACTCACTGGAGGATGTATAACAACCTTCGATCTTATTAACAAATTCCGCAACAACGAAGTAATCTCAAACATCAAACTTATATATATTTATATATGGCGTGCCCCATCACATTCTCCAATCCAGTTATGTATACACACTTATCTCATTCGACACTCACACCGCTTCCCCAGAGATTTAAATTGGATAATAAATGCATTAACCTCACCTAACCGTTTTTTCCAACCCTCCACCAAATGTGAAGTTGATTTTTTATCTCTCATTAAACGCGTCTCATCATCTCCTCTCTATGTGATAAAGAAAACAAATTTCAAAAACACGAAGTTCAAATACGTGATATTAAACTAGCGTGCACTATGCAGATAACACAAGTAATTAACGATTAACTATATATAATAAACGGCTAAGTATCTGCCCCAAAGTTTAACATTCTACTAGTTGCACGTGGAATAATGTATACAACAACAGCTTAACAAAAATAAACCCATTTTTACAACTTTTGTTTAACAACGGGTGAACAATGTATTATAATAACATTAATAGAGTTAATTTAATTAGGATAGTGCTAGGGGAACATTGTTAAAACATTTTCTGGTTCATCTATTCTTTTCCATTAATTAATACCATTCCCCAAACACTTTTCAGTTTTCACCAAACTACACTTACGCTTACTCTAACGTTTAATATTACGAATGCGAAACTCACAACGTATCTGCTACACTCAAGTTCAGGTTTCCAAAAGGATAGGTGGACTTATAAATATGGAGCCTATCTACACTCCTATGCCACACTCAAAACACCATACTCTAACGACATATCCCCATCCACATCGAAAGAGGAACCAACAGGAACAAACTGAAAATGACAATAGACTGTTGTTCAAATATCGCTTTCATTCCGAATGACATATGGGAAGTAATAGCCATTAAAGTTGCGACAGACTCCATCCAATCCCTGTGCAGTCTCAGAATGAGCTGTAAGGCTGCACACGATGCGGGAGAGGCTGATATCGTTCACCGGAGTGTTTCCATACCACCCCCGCATGCTACGCCCTGGTGGTGGTGCCTCAACCCGGAGGCAAAGACATTCTTTGATCGCTGCATGGCAGCTGGCAACCCAGAGCTTCTGTTTCGGGAGGCACTGCGGGAACTCTTCATCAGACGCAACGAAAACGTTGGCATCCAGATGCTGAACAGAGCATCAAGTAGAGGACATGCAGCAGCCAAATACGCACTGAGCATGATGTTGATGCTTCGCACGGACTACAACGTAGAAAAACAAAAAGGGCTGGAACTGTATCGGGAGCTTGATGCGGCTGGTTTACTCGCTGGCAGTAACGCGAGGTGCTTTTCAATTCTGACACAATCGTGGCCAGGTGAGGTCCAAATGCCCCGTATAGAAGAACAACACACTGTCTGTGCCTCACCTAGGTGCTCCACCAGGGGCCACATGCCTCTTCTCTACGATTATCGCAGACGTGCGGCAGAGCGAAACTCCGTCCATGCTTTCGGCAGGGCCGCTCATATCCCCTGCATCCAGTGTCGCGCAGACTACGACCTGCAAGCCTTCGTCAATCTCCCATGACTTAAAACAATTTGATTACAACCTGCATATTAAACATAAAATAAATGACTTGCTACAATTGAATTTCCCACTTGTTTTATATTTAGTTTTCATAATTAAGTTTCGAAGTTTGTAGATTATTTCATAACATTTAATTTCAAGCGCAACCCTGCCCATCATCGAAGCTAAATTAGGCAACTTTATGCTCCTATCAGAACGACACATGTGAGCCCCACATTCGCTAACTTTCCTACCGTTGGAAATATTACAGTTGCAAAATTTTAATTTCCCGTTCAAATCACAGGCACATTCCTCGTTGACTATAAAAACCACCAAAACCAAGCTCCCATCTTAAACACGCGCAACCTCTTAACCTCCCATCTATACTCTCAGTTGGAATCTCAACATGGTCCGTGCCAAGAAGAAATACTATGTTGTTTTCATAGGGAGGGTCCCTGGTATCTATAGTTCATGGCCTGCCTGTCATAGGCAAGTTAACGAAGTTAGCGGCAACCTCCATAAGTCTTACGAAACCTTCGACGAAGCTCGTATGGCGTTCGAACAATTCGTATCTGCCAACCAATTACAAACTGAGCTCACCAACAGTGGTTTTCTAGTGCATCCAATGCATGCAGCTTCCATTCGACACAACCCATCACAGATCCCTGACCAACTACTCCCTTTCGACCAAGGTATTCAGGAGCAACGTCAAATTGAAGGAGGGGACAACCACTCAACTGGCCGTCATAGCAACCGATCCAACCAAAGCCGCCGCCAACAAAATCCCTACCGCTTTATCCTGTTTTTCTTCGTCACCATCGTCGTCGTATTCTTAACTCTGCTTAGGTGGTAGGCTCCTCTTAACCTTACCTATAACAGGACCTACAACCATGTGTTACCTGGTTTGTAGCAGTCTTACTTTCCAATGTCTTGCCTTGTTTGCTTTTTATCGTATATTCTATTGTATTACTTAGTCTAATGCTCACTTCACGCAGAACATCAGCTTATTATTCGACGTGAACTGTTATTAACTCAGCGAAGTCTAGTTTTTCATACGTGATTTTACCAACTTAAGCCCTTAATCCATTTACCCTCCTCCTCTGTTCAGGACATCTGAACATTCCTAAGATTTATAGAAATCGACAACTTTAAATGGAAAACCGATGATTTTTTTGTTCATTCTGATTTTTTACATTCCTAGTATGATAGAACGTAACGTTACTTCATAAAGGATCTATTTTTTTAAAATATAAAAAGACAAAACGTCGTTATTGAACAATGAAAGACTGCTTCTAATTATGAAAAGCGACTACGTCATACGCGTTTTGTTCAAAAGACAAATTTGTTATGCTGAAAACAAAATTACTTTCCCAACGTAACTAACGACAAAAAACCAAAAGAATCATACGCTCTAGTGCAATTGGGGATTGAGAATGACACACTTAATTAATGATAATAATTTTACGAATCACACACAGCTACAAAAAATTTTTTAAACTGAAAACTGCTATAGGAAAGGCAAACTGCACAAAACATTATTTCGTAGTGCAATGCAACGATGCAAGTTACGGAAAAAAACGACTACATTCTTTACCCACTCTATGACACCTACAACTAATACGCAGATTTTATTAGCGGAATAAAAACATGAATGGCGGAAAAAAGTAAAAAACTTCCATGACAAACACAACTGCTTCACTTGCTAAAAGCTGCGTGAAAATGTATAGCACAAAGTAGAGGTGTAATTCATCTTTCAGCCCAACTGGGAAGTAGAAAGCGAGAGTGGAGGAACATGTCATGAACTTTCCAAGTAAAAACGCCTCCATGATGGTTAGCTTATTGACAGTAATGGATCCGATTGAGACTGTGTTTCTTCATTGAAGCGAAGTCTAAATACAAATAAATTTCGTACAACCCGGTTGTAACATGAATAGGAAACAGACATTTCTTTTATAGTTTCAGTTTCACCATTCTGTAATGAATTGGAGAAGATCTTTCACCAACCCCCTGTCATGAAAGTGACACATTTGAGTTAAAGGGGTTGAAAATTTAAGGCATGTTTGGGGATCTAAACAAATATCAACCGAAAACAACAATACAGAACATAAACTTGGCTAACACTAAGTCCAAAACAGATAAAATGGTTCATCGGCTTCTGTATTTTCTTCATCAGACAAGAAGCATAGTTTTGAAAGGGACAATAGAAAGTCAAAGGAGGTTCTTTAAACGATTCATAAAAATATATAAATTTTCAAAAAAGGGGAAGAAGAAACATTGGCATAAGGATGGGAAAAACAACAAAAAAAAAAACAGGAACAAAACAGAAGCATACCTGAACCGGATAAGCATAGAAGACAGTCATGGGTTCCAGCCAAGAGAGCAAAGCGTGTCTTTTCCATCCACTAAACAAAACACAAATCCCATGATTTCTCTTCCATAGCAATCCTGAGAGAACCGAACTTGCACCTTCCAACAATATAAAAGCACAGAACCCTCAGAACATATCTTACATACTAAAACTGATGAACCAAGACAAAACAATGGAGAAAGATGCAACATTACTCTTATGCTAATAAAGCTTTCAGTGCAAATAACACGGAAGAACAGAACAAAATATCGCGCCAAAACAACATACACAATCTGACAATCTAAAGAAATGTAGAGTAACGTTAAATTCAATAAGTTCCTTTCCAACAAGAGAAAAATGCTGAATATATGCAGCCTCGTGTGGCCAGCGAAGTCAAAATACACAATCACGTCTTCCCCATGTCATGCTTTGAAATTTATAAGGTACCAAAACTGAAACAAGCTGTCAACAACATATATGTACCTCTCCAACAAAAGCCCCTTTTCATGTTGCGCAGAATGCGTCTCCCGTTTGTGAGATTTTGTCACTTTAAATTGCTTCACGTGCCCCTCCCTCCTCACGAAAACATGATTTCTAGCCAAGGACCATGGTACATGTCGGCAATGTGCGCACGCACCCTTTTCTTATCCCCCCTTCACGGGCCTCGACCTCAGGAAGTCAGCATAAAAAAGTACACATTAAAAAAAAGGTAACTGCATTTTTTATTTCTATTGCGTAATAATTCGACGCCAAAAGAGATCATAAATCATATCAGTTTCAATTTCCTGCATTCCCATTGGTTATCGTGCTAACAACAATCATTATAGACCGTGTTACCACCTACCACGAGGTAGCATCGAATTTCTTAAAACAAAAATATTCGAATAGCCTGCGGAAACAAATATTATTGGAGTTACCAACTGGGATAAAATAGAAGTAAAATGGAGCAAGAAAAAAAATGATAGTGTTTGAATGATCGAAGGCTGAGACAGAGTTGTAGAGTTATCAGAACTAAAGCAAGAGTTTCTCGTGGCATTTAAGTACAAAGGAGAATCTAAATTTAAACCCGCGGCGATTCGTTTGACTGCTTCCGAAATTGATTACTCAAGTTTCAGAGGTTTCCATATTGATCACCATCGTATGAATAGGAAAATTGTTTCCCATACGGCGGTCATCCTCATGGAAACTTATCAAACTTGAATCATCAATATTGGAGTCACTCAAATAAATCAACGGGAATTTAAATTTAAATTCCCCGTTATACTAAAAAACAACGAAATAATCTTGCTTTAACGCCGATAACTATACAACTCCGTAACAACCTTCATTCAAACAAACGCTAAAATCTTCTCTCTACCTCCATTTTACTTCTATTTCATCCCCAGCTGGTAAGTCCAACAATATTCAAGTTTTCAAATTACATTACAATGATTCTTTGTTCTCTAACTGGCAGAATAAACCATAACCAAAAAGCCAGCAACTTCTGATGCAACATGAAACTAACCGAATCATCAACTTATTCACCATTTTCGGGCACCAAACAACTATTTGCGAATTTATTTACCAGCACTAATCCCCTTCATAATTAATTATTTAATAATTCTAAGTCAATCATCAACTGATTAAAAAATATAAATGACACAACGACAAACTTCAACGTCACTCACCTCGCCAATTGGCTCGCACTAACTGAATGGCTGTGGCAGAACAATATTGGTTTTGCATCCAGATCTCTCATCCCATACATTCCGGCAGTATTCTATAACCAAAAAATTTATATAAAATGGATTAAACGAACGAATAACATCTTTCATAACCAAAATTAGAACATCAGGATCTCCGAAATCATGTTGGTTATACTTACAGTTTTTCCAAGGTCTGGGTGTGCTTCCCACAATTGTCCCACCGCACTGCACACTCCATCGGTTATCGCTGACATAAACACTCAGGATTTCATCCACCTAATACAACCGACTTTCAGATCCGTCGGAAGGCCTCTCTCTCAGGCTCTATCAAACAGATCTCAGATTTACCAAATTTAAACCAAGTTTGACATCAACAAAGAAAAATATCACAAACCTGAATGGGAGAAGATGGGCCCCACCTCTTAGGTATCAAACATCAAGGGCAACCCATTTCTATCCATATGATGCATGCAGTTGGAACTACTGGATCTGCCAGGTATTAAGGTTCTTGGCTCTACGAAGGGGTAAGGTTCGCCGGTATGCCACTGTTGGGAGGGTATGGTCCCCGCTTCTTCTTGGCTCTCCGGAGCTGCTTGGAGGCGGTTCTTCAACGGGACTCGCATGGGGTTAGGGGGCGTTGGTTCCTGGGACTGCGAGTGGCTGTGAGGTGCTACTTCCGCGCGACCTCGACGGTTTGCTAGGTCCTACGAGAACTGCGTGGGGTTGGAGGCGGTCGTTCGACGACACTGGCACCGGGTTGGGACACGTTGGTTCCTGGGACTTCCAGTCGCTGCTAGGTGCTGCTCCGGTGCGAATGCGAGGGGCAGGGAGGCCCTGTGAGGGCTGCGTAGGGTTGGGTTTCGCGTTTCGGATACTGGGGTTTCTCCTTTCTTTGACGGTGGCTGCCCTAGGTTACGACTTACGAGTTTCGATATTTACATGATCTAATGGGGGTGGGGAAATGCCTTTTTAAACTAACTGGATCTAAAAAAAACAACCTGGCCCATATTACTACTGTTAAACATCTTGGCCCATTTAGTTTCCAGCTAGCCGTTCCACACTTTGGCTGGCTATCTCTTTCTGGGTCAGCGCCATATATGGGCATGAATGACCCCTGCTCCCCTATAACGGCAGACAACCGCATCATCAGGTCACCTCATACGCTACACTCACTTTTCCATGAATCACATTATATAAATCTACATCAATCATGACCCTACCTTTATTAAATTATTAAATCCAACGGCTACTAGAACTGGATCATCAGAGATCCAAAAAAGTGGTCTGGACCACTTGAAAACTTTCCTATATATATATATATCATTAACGTATGCGAGAGGAAAGAAAAGAAAGAAAACGGAGAGAGAAGACCGAGAGAAAACGTAAATTCTTTTGAACCTCCGGTTTCGATTTCTTGAAATTCGTAACTCCAATAAAAAATCTAATCCGATAAGAGTATTCGTAACCTCCTCCTCTACACGTTGGTACCATTTTGAATTAGTAGAAGTTGATAGTGACGTAGCTCCTCTTTTCTTTGGGTTTGGCCAACGGGAGTTTTAGGAGGCACAGACGATTCTGGACATTTTCTTCTTCGATAGCTCACTCAGAAAGCTTCTCTTGAGCTTTGAATATTTTGATTTCGTGCGAAGGTATGGTTTTAGTTTCTCGTAGTTAATGTTTAATGTTACGTGAAAACTTAGGCTAGAAGACCTTAAGATAGGAATGAAATGAATGAATAATTAATGGATTGTGTATATGGTATAAAATGTGAGGTTTAGCTGTTGTC
The DNA here is from genome assembly GCF_003086295.3 of Arachis hypogaea. Lineage (NCBI taxonomy): Eukaryota > Viridiplantae > Streptophyta > Magnoliopsida > Fabales > Fabaceae > Arachis > Arachis hypogaea. The sequence continues at coordinate 7,973,992 of NC_092040.1, read as the reverse complement.
AATAATTTGCTGTTGAAGTTGGTTAGTTTGAAAAAAGATTTAATATTGGTATTTGTTTGATTTTGAAATAATTTATTACTGGAAATGATTTGAATGACTGAGAGGTGTTTGATTTGATAGTTGGGACCCTTGAATGGTGGCAGAAATTTGAGTTTTAGAGGAGATACTGTCATAGTTTCAATAAGAATTGGAGTCTTGATTTGAAGTGTTATTTTAAAAAGGAAAGAGATTATTATGTGGCTTGTGTATTTGAGACTATTTGTTGACCCTTTGTCGCAAGATGTGACCGGGCACTTTAACTCCCCAGATTTCCCCATGGGCATGCATATATATATATGGAATACTATACTATTGAGCTTGGAGTTTAACTCCATGGAATACTATATTATTGAGCTTGGAGTGTGACTCCATGGAATATTATATTTGAGTTTGGAGTTTGACTCCATGGAATATTATTGAGCTTAGGGATGCGCGCACAGAGGGACTATCCAATGGTTAACTACCAGGACCTGTCAGGTTGGCTATATAACCGACAGATGAGACTCATCAGCCATAGGATAGGCATACATCATATGCATTTGTTTGTTTGCTTGAGTGTGCACTGTTTTGGTTTGCTTAACTGTTTAATTCTGCTTATCCGCTACTTGTTCTACTTGCTGTAAATGCTTCTCTATCTGTGTTTTCCTTACTTAAACTGTATATGTATGTTTTTTTGAGAAATCCCTCTTGACGAAGGTGTGAGGGGAGAGGGTTGTGCCATGAGTGATTCGGAGGATTGGAGGCGACAGAAAGTGAAGTATTAAGTTAAAGTTAGATTCAGAACTAGAATACGTTAGATAACTTACCTAACTTTTAGTTTAGTTTATCTTATTTAAGAATGATTTTGAGTGTCGGAGTTCTAGGAATGCCTCTGACTTTCCTGAGACCTTTTATATTAACTATGCGGACACCTTTACCATACTGAGAACCTCCGGTTATCATCCCATACTATGTTGTTATTTTTCAGATGCAGGTCGACAAACACCTCGTTGAGCGTTTGGATATCCTCCTTTCAAGCGAAGAACTACCTTTTTGACTGTCACATCTTGATTTTGGGCTATGTATACATGTTTATAGAATCTCCACATGTACATTTTGTGTTTTGTCCCTCCTAGAGGTCGACTTGGAGATACAGGGGTTTACTTTGTGGTTTGAGTTTTATTTTGGGTTGTATATATATATAATCATATACTCTGGTCGGCCTTAGTTTCGCAGGTCGAGTATGGAGCTTGCTATCTGAGTTTTAGAACTCTGATATGTATATATGTTTTCAGTTATCTTTCGATTTTACCTGTCCGTTTTATGAATATCCATGCGAGTGTGTCACGATTTTCTGTTTATCGTTTTGTTTAGCTTGTTCTTCAAGGCTCCTAGATATGATTTCATCCAACTATATCTATGTACATATCCTTTTCTTTTAGAGGTCGTAATACCTTTCCACCTCTGCTTTACGACTTAAGCGTAAGGCTCTGTGTGGTAGGGTGTTACACCTTTTTTCTGGGTATTTTGAGTCATTAATGTTCTTTCCAAAATTAATTTCAGTTTCTTTCAAATTAAATTTCTAACATTCTTCAATCATATTATTACCCATTGAAATGTAATTTTTCTGCAAAAATTATGGAGATTAAATTAAAAAATTTTAATAACTTCTATTATACAACTCATATTTTATATATAAACTATTAAAAAATAAAATATAAACAAAAATTAAAAAATAAATTTTTAAAAATAATAATTAATTCATCATATTAAAATCAATAAATAAACAAACATATGAATATTAACTAAAAATAATAGAATAATTAAAATCATGACCTATTAGTGCACATATGAGATAATTTGAAAAATACAATAAGACGCATAATTTAAAATTTGGTAATATTAATTATAATAATTTAATTATAGACATCATATGTATGAAATTATGAATGTTATGAGTACAAAATTATGGATGTTATTAATATAAAATTATGGATGTTATGTGTATTAATTTATGGATGTTACGAGTAAATTTATTAATTGAATAAATTAATTTAAGAATTTGACATTTTTTCAAATTCAATTATGATAAAAATTAAAAATATGTGTTAACTTGATATTACTTGTGCACAGTAACTAAAAAATGATGTGTATGGATGACGGATGTAATATCTAATAAACATGAATTTAATTTTTAGATGTTAGTTATATGTAATTATGGATGTTATGTATATGAACTTATGAATGTTATGCGTATAAACTTAGTTAGTACACTTACTATACTATAATGATGCACATAAAAACACTAAAAAAAAACCAGTTTATTATCATACCTCATCAAAACTAGTGTGATTTTTTATATTCTAAAAAATTGGTTGACTGACAACAATCTCGTCGGGTGAGTCAGTCTGTTCAAATTCTTCGGCACCTTCTACCAAAAGTACCGTATTAAGGTCGAATTCAAATGCCATACTATTTGCAATGATAAATGCGACTTCTTGTAAAATTTCGTGGCTTATACACTATTGTGCTGGCAATGGTATTATTCTTGTGATTTTTGAATGAACATAATTGAATTAATGGAAAGTATATATTAAGGTAGTTTTCATGTTTCATATCTCTATTAAGTCATGATAAATGTTTTAACGGACAAGAATCAATTACAATTATTGAATGTAATTGATATTATCATTACCGTTCTTTATTATTATTATTATTATTATTATTATTATTATTATTATTATTATTATTATTATTATTATTATTATTATTATTATTGTATTCTTAAATATAAAAATTAAATTATAAAAGAAAATATTTAGTATTGATTACAATTTACAAGAATGCCTAATAGTAAGGGATATAATATTATAATTAATATCATTAATAAGTGGAGTTGATAAGAATATGATAAGTGGAATGATAAGAGAGTGGAATAAAAAATAAAACTATTATTAAGTAATATAAATAAAGTAAATTATAGAAAATTTTGGCTAATTGTGACTAAAATTTTTTTGTTATCAAAATTTTTCCTTTACATATATATATATATCATGTCCCCGTATCTTATAAAAATTTTAAATTTGTGTATCTACATGTGTCATATTATATCATGTCCCATATCCATACATCATAGTCTTTTTAAGTAAGCTACGTAACTAAAGAATCATAAACTATTAAAAAAAATAGGGCTGCTACACATCCATATAGCCATGTAACCAAGTTAGTCCAAGACCAAATAGAATCAGGTGCATTAAATGGCGAGTGAAAACACGCACCAGAGACAAACGAAATCCCTCCTTTTTCATTTGCACTTCATTATGAAAAAATGTTACATCTTCTTCAACATGAAACCAAGACACGAAATGACTCATTCTCTTCGAATCTCTCTCAACATCACTCAAACTTCAATTACGTTCTCTGCAAAAACCACTACTGGAAAGGAATTACGAGAAGATTTCACAAGCAACAACCAGAAACGAACGAAAACTGCAACAGAGACTACCAAAGGTATAAGAAAACTACTGTTCATTTAAAATCTTGCAATGTCGCGCTTCTCCTACTTCCATCTTAGGTTTACTAGATTGATTTGCTTCGTTTAGTAGATGGAACTATTGTGAATGCATTTTTACAGTATAACTAGGCATTGGAATGAAATTTGTTGTTATTTTCATTCAATTCAGTGGATAGTGTAACTAGGGCTTTGAGATTTGTTCGGTTCGGTGGCTTTTATAATTTTGGTTTACCAAGTGAATGATGTTCGGTTCGGTGTGTTCCTTTTGTGATAACATGCAACAAATCATTTCCTAGCTGTTTCATTATTTATAATGTTTGATTCTGTGCATGAATGAGTTTCGTTAAGGCTGTCCTATATAATGCTAGTAAGAATCTTCAGTTTGGATCCCTTTGAGAAGCAAATAATGTATTGTCCAAATGTAAATTTTGTTTAGGACAATGGACTTTGATAAGCCATACTATTGTAACATTATCTCATTATATTGGATAGATTTCAGTAAGAGTTTTTAAAGAAGCCAATTTGCAAATGTCATTTTGAAAGAACACCTAATTCATGAAATTTGAAAAACTTTTCTTTTGGAAGATGTTGATTTGATTAAGATATACGTGCTTGGTCTTATCGGTGTGGATAGTTTAACTAGAGCTTTGAAATTGGTTGTTACTATCTTCAGTACCTCTTTTGCATGGAGGAATGCTATTCTTGTTGATTGAAAGTTGATCACCATTTATTAACCACATGAACGTTGTTTAGTTTGGTGGCCTTTGTGATTTTGGTTCACCTCGTGAATGTTGTTCGGTTCGGTGGCCTTTGTGATTTTGGTTCGCCAAGTGAATGTTGTTTGGTTCGGTGGCCTTTGTGATTTTGGTTCGCCAAGTGAATGTTGTTTGGTTCGGTGACCTGTGGCATTTTAATTGACTTGATTCAGATATACATGCTTGTACTTGTTGATGTATTGAGTGAAGTATTGACCAAAATTTTTCATTATAGTAAAACAGAACAAGACAATGGCAACAATGAAGGAGAAGCCGCACTATAACGTAAGCAGATTAAATATATTTATCCACTTTCATTCGAATAATATCTATTTTGTATTATAAATATATCCTCACATTCTGTTTCAAAATATGCAGAAAACTCATTAGTACAGATGCCAAACAAAGTCAATAGCAACAGTGTACAGGGATATGAGTCAAGAAAAGAAAGATCTAGTGGAAGAAATGGGATTTGGTGCCCTGGCAAATGTCCCAGAAATGAATGTCTCTAATATTCTGTTGAAAGAATTGCTTGATCGCTTTGATGAAGAAAAAGTATGCTTGAAAATTCTCCAGGAAAAAATATACATAACTCCTCAGAAAGTAACAGCTACCCTGGGCATAACCAACGGAGGTAATACACTTTCTACTTATTGCTTATTTTCAGTTCATTGGAGTCCAGAAAATTAAACTAAGCGTTTTTGTCTTTTTGACTGATTTTTTCTATTAAAATATTGTAGGGAATCGTTTTCCTAATAAGGTTGATTACAACAACCTTAATCCAGCAGATAAGGAAATATTTGACAGCATCAAAAATATTTTCTTGGTGACTTTGACAAGGAATGTGCTGGATATGAGCGTAGAAGGGGAGGAAAACTGGAAAATATTCAAGAGGACTTTTGTTATCTTCATACAAAAGTTATTCTTGCTTCCCACAGCAGTAAGTGTGGCCTCCCCAATCCATAAGCCACCGATCTTTCATGTGGACAACATTCGAGAATGGGATTGGGTAAAGCATGTGCTCAACTTCTTGATGAAAGGAGTTGAAAATAAGAGAAAGGGGAGAAAACAGTCTGTTGATGACTGTGTTTTTGTGTTGATGTTGATATACTTCCACGAAACGAAATTCTCCCGCCCGTTCGCACTTGATGCTCCCCCAGCACCGTGGGTGGCCCATTGGACAAAGCAAATGATGCTTGAACGGATTTCTAACGATGCAACAGAACCATTGGTAAATACTCTACTAAAATTTGGTTTTAAATGCTTTTAAAATACTCTACTAATTAAATAAACTTCTGTTTTAGGTTATAATTAATTTATACGTCCTACTTGCAACTGTTAGTTTGTTCATTTGAATGTTTCTGTATTAAGAAATATTTTTCTTGAGGATTAAATAGTTGTCATGTACTATTCTATATGAATATTTTTCGGTTCGGTGGAATTGTTTCATTTAGTTCACCGGATTGTTAATGTGTTTTCTTGATAATTAAATAATTGAGTCTTTGTTTTTGTTTTAGAGACTTCTGTATAGAAAGGAAAAAAAGAAAGAAAAAACAAAGACAAGTAACTTGGACAAGAAAGAAAAAGGAAAGAAAATAAAAAAGAAAATTGTCGAGATGGATTCTTCTTCGAAAGAAGAAAGATTTTCCGAATCTGAATCCGAAAGCCAATAAGTTTAATTTTCATATTGATTTCATTTAACTTGTATTTGTTTAAATTTGTTCTTATGCGCTTGTTCTTATGTATTGCAGAAAAGAAGAAATAAAAAAAATCGATTTAATTAATCTAATTCAAAAATATCACTTTTTTGTTACCTAATTTCAAATAACATATTTTAGAAAATCTATTTTATTTTTAATTTACTGATAATGTTTTTTTATAAATTTAATTCACTGAAGCCAACTTGAGTTAAACAAAAGGAATAAAAGAATATTAAAAATACATGCAAATGAATACTATAATTAGGCAATAAATTAAAAAAAATATATTAAGACGGTTATACTTTCGGTTAATTAATTAGTTAGTTATTTATTGTGAATATGGCTGAACACTGCTCTTTACTCTATTGACATCAACAGTGGATAGTAGAATACACATTCATCATTCTCTTTCGTTACATAATACGTCTCCTTCTCTTCTCTCGCTACCGCTGTTTTCGTTCTTTACCATCGATCAGCAGGTACAATACTCCTTTAATCATTTACGTTTGAGATATACTTCCTAGCTTCTTAAAGATTTTTTTTCTGCATGCTGATTTGTTTTGTTATGGTGATTAATTCTGACTGGCACTTTGTATTTAGTTCGTGTTACTTTAATTTCTATGCTTAGGCCTTGAACTTTTTCATTTTGTTTTAGGGTTCAATTACATTGTAGTTTCTACTTGTAATACTGGTTTAATTTTCTGTCTAATATTCCTTTATTTGAGATTTTACAAAGAAGAATAATATAGGTTTATCTTGTTCTTTAAAGAAGATTAAAAAGGTAATTATAGCTTAATAATTCATTATTATTGTTTGCAGCGCAGAAAACAGAAATGGATGAGGATCCAAATAAGAAGGATAAGGGTAAGAGGCTAGCATCTGAAGCAGAACCAAGTCCAGAAAAGGATCCAAAGAAGCCACGGCCATTGATGGAATCATCATCAATAGCTGATAACTTTCAGCAGGTGAATGAAGCCGAAGCCGCCGCCGAAAGCTTTGCTGAAACGACCATAACATATGTGGTGATGGATGATCCTGAGGAGCCAGAAGTCGAATCCCATGAGCGGTTCCAAACACGCGGTGAGATTATGCATAATTTTACTGTTGGATGCCAAAATATCATAGAGGAAGCCAAAAGGTTCAATGCAAAATGTAAGCAACTACATCCTGCTGTATGATAATTAAATTGTATGTTTTAATTTCCATTACTGTAATAATAATTTCTTGAATGTTTAATTGTTCTTTTCAATGGCAGGATCTTCTTCAAGTAAGAAGCAGGGTGATGATGATAAGGATAATAAGGACAATAAGGGAAACGATAAATAGATGAAAGGAAAATATATTCGTGTATCTGTTATATACTATATGATCCAAGGGCGAGCATATTTTTCATTGCTATCTGGATTCCCCAAATCATTATAAACATCATAATCATAGATCCTATCATATTCTTTGCGCTCTCCTTTTCCATCTCCTCTTAAATTCTTCAATTCATCTTCCCTGTACTTTACAAGTGGTGCTGGCGTGTCACTTGGAAGATACGTCTGCATGGATGTATATTATGTTTCATTAATTACTTTAATTATTTGTTAATTAATAATTAGTTGAATTTAATTACCTTGTTGGAAAAGAAAATGCGATCGATTAATGTTAGAAAATTAAATCAAGAGGTATGCAAGTAACAAAAGTTTAGAAAAGTCAAAGATAAAATTCAATTTGAATTCAAAGTGGTTACAAGTTCATGGTTCATGACTAAGATTCTACAAACTTCATGTGCTATCTATCAACTTGCATGGATTAGAATTTTCACGAAACATGATTAAAGAGTTGAATACAATAATCATCAATTGGCTAGATATTACTAGAAGCTAACATATTGGAAGCTTGAAGAGTTTTGAAGAACATTCAAGAGAATAGCACAATTATAACATTCTACAACATTGAAGAAATTCAAAATCAAATTGAATTGAAATTAGAAGATTATGAAAACTACATGAATACAAGTTGAAAGATAATTCATGAAACCAACTCATGAAATGGTGGTCATTACAAAATTGATTAGTGATTTATAAATTATTATTTTAGTAGGAAGCATTGCCTATATAAAGGTACATATGCCTTGTGTATTGTATGTTCCATGTAATGAAAAAAATATATGATTATGTGAAGTCCTTCTTTGTTCTATTATTTCATATGAGTGTTGGTGAGTTTGAGAGATTGAAAATATGATAGTGTAACTTAAGAAAGTGAGTGATCTTGGGGCCAATTGAAGTGTGGGTATTATACTAATATTTGGTATCAGATCCTGGTTAATCTTATCCATCACCTGGTGTTTGAGAGTTCTCACATATTTATTTATTCATAAAGTCGGTATGGCAAACACTTTCAATATTGTGTGGTCCGGTCCTAAGTTAAATGGGAAACTTGATTATAGTTATTGGAAGACTTTGATGTCTACCCATTTGAAGGCCCAGAACCTATGGAATTTCATTAAACCGAGTTTGCAAGAAGGAGCAGATGCTGCCCAACAAAGGAGAGATCAATTGGCGCTATTTCAAATTCATCAAGGAGTAGATTATACGGTGTTTAGCAAAATAGCAAATGCCAAAAGTGCAAAGGAAGCATGGAACACGTTGAAGCTGTCATACAAAGGCGTAGATAAAGCTCAGAAAGCAAAGCTACAGTCTTTAAGAAGAGAATATGAAAGGTACGAGATGTCAAGCTCAGAAACTGTTGAGTAATATTTTACTCGTGTTACAGATCTTATCAATAAGATGAGAATCTATGGAGAAGATATGCCCGATAGCAAAGTAGTGGAGAAAATTCTTCGCACCATACCAATAAAGTATGACCATGTGGTGACTACGATACTAGAGTCACACAATATGGATACCATGACGATTGCAGAGTTGCAAGGAACCATGGAAAGCCATATCAGTAGAATACTGGAGAAATCAGAAAAATCAACCGAGGAAGCCCTAAAAAGCCGAGTGAATTTTAACAATATTGCATAATCAAGCCGTACACAAGAAAGACAATGTCGTGGTTTCAATTTTCAAAGTAGAGGCAGAGGAAGTTTCAGAGGTAGAGGTCGTGGCAATTACAACCAAGGAAGTTATAACAATTTTACACCACCTAATCAAGGAAGAGGTGGAACGAATTTCAGGCCTGTCAACCGAGGAAGAGGTCGAGGTAATTTTTATCAAGAAAGAACTAATTTCAACTGTTTTCATTGTGGAAAGTATGGACACAAAGTAGCAGATTACAGATTCAAAGTGATGAATAATAATCAAGCACACGTTATAGAAAATCAGCATCAAAATACCGATGACAATCCGGGTACTCAGACTTTATTTTTTATAAGTAATTCATGTGCTGAAGATGAAAATATATGGTACTTGGATAATGCTTGCAGTAATTATATGTCTGGTAGAAAGGAGTTATTTTCTTCATTAGATGATTCAGTTAAACTATTATTGAAGTTTGGTAATAGTACAAAGATCCCTATTGAAGGAAAAGGGTACATACCAATTAGATTGAAAGATAGTTCTCTGAGTTATATTTCTGATGTTTTCTATGCTCCTGAACTTGATTACAATTTACTAAGTATGGGGCTATTATCTAAGAAGGGATATAAGATGATAACTTATTGTGGATATTGCACTGTATTTGACAACAATGAAAGGTTCATTGATAAAGCAAAGATGACTTCAAACAGAATGTTTCCGTTAAAAATTTGACATGTTAATCCCTCTTGCATGAGTTCTATGATACTTGATGATAACTGGTTGTGGCATATGCGGTTTGGGCACTTTCATTTTTCTAGCCTAAACTACCTGTCAAGAAAAGGACTTGTTTCTGGTCTACCACGGATTCATATTCCCAATTGTGTTTGTGAGATTTGTCAACTAGGAAAGAAGCACAGAGATTCATTCCCTACAGGAAAGTCTTGGAGAGCTAGAAGATTACTTGAAATTGTGCATTCAGATCTCTGTTCTGTAGAAGTTCCAAGTAATGGTGGTAGCAGGTACTTTATCACTTTTATTGATGATTTTAGTAGATATATATGGGTATACTTTCTGAAGCAAAAATCAGAAGAATGTGATGTCTTTAAGACATTCAAGGCGTTTGTCAAAAAATAAAGTGGCTGTAAAATCAAAATTCTCAGAACAGACAGAGGAACAGAATATCTTGCATATTCAGAATACTTTAAGCAACACGGAATTCAACACCAACTAACAACTAGATACACTCTTCAACAAAATGGAGTTGCTGAAAGAAAGAATAGAACTATCATGGATATGGTCAGATGCATGCTAAAGTTAAAACAAATGCCTAAAGAGTTTTGGGCAGAAGCAGTCGCAACAGCAGTTCATATTTTAAACAGGTGTCCAACAAAAAGTGTTCGTGATAAAACACCAGAGGAAGTTTGGAGTGGAAAGCGGCCTTCCATCCATCATTTCAGAGTCTTTGGGTGTATCGCTTATGCCCATATCCCAGATCAATTAAGGAAGAAGTTAGATGACAAATGCGAGAAGTGTATCTTTATTGGCTATAGCACAGACTCAAAAGCATACAAGTTATACAATCCAGAAATAAAGAAAATAATCATCAGTAGAGACGTGACGTTTGACGAGAAAGACATGTGGGACTGGAACACAAAGACAGAAAAGCAGCTGACTATAATTCCAAATAAATGTAATGAAGTAGAAGAAAGACAACCTGACACAACTGAACAACCAGAATCATCTAGAAGACCTCAAAGAGTGCGAAGACTACCTGCTAGATTAGCAGATTATGAAGTTGGCAATGACAACGATCCGTCCGATGAAGAAATCATAAATTTTGCTCTATTTTTAGATTGTGAGCCGTTGAACTTTAAAGAAGCCTTTAAAGACAACAATTGGAAGAAAGCAATGGATGAGGAGATTCATGCCATTGAGAAGAATGACACATGGGAGCTGACATATTTACCAGCAGATAAGAAGCCGATTGGAGTAAAGTGGTTTACAGGACTAAGTACAAACCCAGTGGTGAAGTTGATCGTTTCAAAGCAAGATTAGTTGCAAAAGGATACAAATAAAAGCCAGGTATATATCGACTACTTTGAAGTATTTGCTCCTGTTGCTAGATTAGATACTATTCGTATGATTATTTCACTCTCGGCTTAAAATAAGTGGAAGATACATCAAATGGATGTTAAGTCTGCATTACTAAATGGCACTTTAGAAGAAGAAGTGTATGTTGAGCAACCTGCAGGATATAAAGTTCTTGGAAAAGAAGATAAAGTTTACAAGTTGAAGAAAGCTTTGTATGGGTTAAAGCAAGCACCAAGAGCGTGGTACAAGAAGATTGATTCTTATTTCATTGAGAATGGTTTCAGAAGATGTCCATTTGAGCATACTCTTTATATCAAGTTCGTTAAACCTGGAAATATCTTGATCGTGTGTCTTTATGTTGATGGTTTAATCTTTACTAGCAACAATTTGAAGATAACTGCAGAATTTAGGGAGGCTATGATAAAGCACTTTGAAATGACAGATATGGGATTGATGTCTTAATTTCTTAGCATTGAAGTGGTTCAAAGAGATGATGGAATTTTCATTTCTCAGAAGAAATATGCAAATAATATTTTGAAGAAATTTCAAATGGAGCACTCAAAACCAGTTTCTACTCCAGTCGAAGAGAAGTTCAAATTGCTGAGAGAAGATAAAAGAGGAGCAGTAAATCCCACATACTACAAAAGCTTGATTGGAAGTCTAAGGTACTTGACTGCGACTAGACCAGATATTGTGTTTGGAGTTGGTTTACTTAGCAGATTCATGGAGAAACCTTGTACCAACCATTTGCAAGCGGCAAAAAGAATTCTTCGATATATCAAAGGTACTTTAAATGATGGTATTTATTATGAAAATACTATTGAAGTGAATCTTGTCGGTTACACTGATAGTGATTGGGCTGGAGATATAGAAACAAGAAAAAGTACTTCAGGGTTCGTATTTCATCTTGGTTCTGGTGCAATTTCTTGGTCTTCAAAGAAACAACCAGTAGTTGTTCTCTTTACAGCAGAAGCAGAATATATAGCAGCAGCAAGTTGTGCAACACAAGCAGTTTGGCTAAGAAGAATTCTTGAGGAATTGAACGAGAAACAAAGTACTCCAACAACAATATTTTGTGATAACAAGTCAGCTATTGCACTTTGCAAAAATCCAGTATTTCATGGAAGATCGAAGCATATTGATATTCGGGTTCACAAAATCAGAGAGTTAGTGAACGAAAAAGAAGTTGTGGTCGAGTACTGTGCAACTGAAGAACAAGTTGCAGATATATTTACAAAGCCATTAAAAACAGAGTTATTTTACAAATTAAAAAAGATGCTTGGAATGATAAACTCTACAGCTTGATTTAAGGGAGGCAATGTTAGAAAATTAAATCAAGAGGTATGCAAGTAACAAAAGTTTAGAAAAGTCAAAGGCAAAATTCAATTTGAATTCAAAGTGGTTACAAGTTCATGGTTCATCACTAAGATTCTACAAACTTCTTGTGTTATCTATCAACTTGCATGGATTAAAATTTTCATGAAACATGATTAAAGAATTGAAGAAGTAAAGTTTGAGTTGAATACAATAATCATCAATTGGCTAGATATTGCTAGAAGCTAACATATTGGAAGCTTGAAGAGTTTTGAAGAACATTCAAGAGAATAGCACAACTACAACATTCTACAACATTAAAGAAATTCAAAATCAAATTGAATTGAAATTAAAAGATTATGAAAACTACATGAATACAAGTTGAAAGATGATTCATGAAGCTAACTCATAAAATGGTGGTCATTATAAAATTGATTAGTGATTTATAAACTATTATTTTAGTAGGAAGCATTACCTATATAAAAGCACATATACCTTGTGTATTGTAGGTTCCATGTAATGAAAAACTATATGATTATGTGAAATCCTTCTTTGTTCTATTATTTTATATGAGCGTTGGTGAGTTTGAGAAATTGAAAATATGATAGTATTACTTAAGAAAGTAAGTGATCTTGGAACCAATTGAAGTGTGGATATTATACTAACAGTTTTGTAGTTTTTAGCATTATAAATCCAGGAGTTGCAAACAAAGTGGATTTTGAGATTTGCATGGTTTGGAATGTCTTCCAGAGTCAAAGCGAGGAGGAAGATCGAACTCAGTTTGCATGAAATTCTTGATGTAAAATCCTCCTGGAATTCCCATCTCACCATCATCCCATTCAAAATGAATGGTGAATGCGGATTGCCCTGCTCCCAATGTTGGCAAGGAAGATATTATGCCTTCCAAAAACGTGTTCTTTCCAACTTTGCCCTTCCCATTCCCTACAATAATAAAACAAAAATAATCAGAATAACTATTTTTTTTCTAAAATTCCAGCTGACAAAAAAAAAAGGTTATATTTCTTATACTTTTCTTCACGCAATAATTTATGATGATACTTTTAATATATCTTTTTACATAATAGTATTTTTTAAATTTTTATAAAGTTTGGTAGAAATTCAGGTACGATTCATTTTATATAAAATTGATAAATAAAAATAGTTAAATAAATTAATAAATTTGACTAAATTATCATTTAATAATAAAATTAATTGTACCTACCTGAGTTTTCAATACAAAATTTATATAAACTTTTATTTTTCTTTTGATCTCTTTTAAAATAAAAGAGGTATGACCTCTAAACCTTTGAGTAAAATAACATACCTCTATGAAAAGCTTATGCTAAATCTAAAAGAATCGACTATGTTAAGTGCGTATAGAATTAATTATTCGTATAAAATATATATTAAAATATAGATATATATTAAAAATAAATTAAATCATACATATATTTATATATAAATATATTTATTGTTTGTATTAAAAATAAATTAAAAATATATTTTTTTATTAATAATTAGTTAATAATAATAAAAATATGAGTTAAAAATATGTTTAGATTATTGTACTAGAATTAAATTAACTAAAAATACTGATTAAAAACAACAAATACTCTTAAATATTTGGTACAGAACCAAATTCCAAATGATATATATCACGCATTTTTAACAAATTGAATATTGGACCAATATATTTGGGCTGGGTCATAGAAGTGTAATTGGGGCAGAAAAAATAACAAAAAAAAGGGGAATTTCAAAAAGCAAAAGATGCTGATAGACGGTTACAGTTTCGATTAGTTATTGTTGAGTATAGCGCGCGTCTCTTGAGATTCAATCACTCACTTCCTCATACTCATTGTGTGTATATATAGTACTCAAAGACAATATTTCCTTCCTTCATCATTTTCGCGCTCTTTCTTTCAGTAACTTCCTCTTCAATCCTCTGTTATAGGTATGATAATACTTCCTTTTATCATTATATTTTATGCTAAGTTTTACTTGATTTTGTTTACTTGATTTTGTTTATTGTATGTGCTTATAGCTAGTTCTACTCATAGATACTGGAAATTCAAGAATCATCGCTGCGTACTATCCAAATTAGGGTTCTATTCATGATTCCATCTGCTATAATGCAATAATTAAACATGATGAGTTTCCTTTTGTTTTGATTCCTGTGTTCGAATAAAATTTATCCCGAGGCAAAGGGAAGGCACATGAATGTTTTTACTTAGTTCTTGTTTATTTCTTTAATTATATAATCTCTGCTGGTATTGTTCCATTAATTGATTTGGTTAGTGTTACTTGTTCTCACGTGATTTTTTCCGTAGAAGTATTATTATCATGCTTGACATACATGTAACGGAAATTTTTTGCCGCATTAACAATATGTATAGTATATACTGTATACTTTACTTTTTTAGCCTGCGTAACTTTAGAAGCTTGTTTTTCTTGATTATTCCATGTGAATTTCACTACTCTAATCTTTTACATCCCCTAGTTAGGTACAACATTGTTGTAACTTGCAACACAAGGATGGATCCAAATAAGAAACCAGAGGAAGCAGCAGCAACGTCAGAAATGGATAAGGGTAAGAGGCCAGCATCATCATCAGAAGAAGAATCATCAGAAGAAGAACCAACACCAAGACACAGTGATCTGGTGACGGATGCTGCGGAAACCGCGGCCAGATTAATTGTTGAAGCAGAGTTCAAAGAAAAGGTGGCCGAACTAGCAGCCATGCGTATGCACATAGCACGAAATCTTGCTGAAGAATCCCAAATACGCTTAAAAGTTCTCACAGAGTTGCGGGATAAAAGTTAGTTTCTCGAATAATTAACCAACTACTCGTTAATAAAAAAACAAAGTTTAATTTCCATAACCATAACACTTTTTCGAATAGTAATTAACCATTAATTGTTTTCGTCCTCTTTATCATGTTGCAGCTTTGCGTGGGGAAAAAGTCAAACTCAACTGGCTTCCTTTGAAGGATGATCAGGACGGCGACGATAAAGATAAAGATAAATAGATTTGTTTGTACTAATAAGGCTTCTACATACCTGATGAATTTTCTACAATTTTAATACAGTACTTGGTCTACGCAATTTTTCACGAAATATCTCTCAGAAGCCTGAAGGAAAATAACGTGTCACTGAATTACAGTGTTTACCTGTATCTGCTAGCTATGATGATCATGAGATGAACACGATACATAGTAGTTAAGAATAAATAGTTCCATATGCATATTGGATTTCAACATTTCGAGTGTAAATGAAACTTGATGGATGGAATAATGTTGTAATTGTACTCTTTTATAGTTTTAGTTGATAAAACCTACTACATATAGAAGTTTGGATAGTTAAAATACATACCCGAAAAGTTGAATAAAGTTTATGGACTTCATTAGTAAAAATTAAACATGAATGGCCAATGGTGCAAGTATTCAAAGTTGAGGAAAAAAATTGATTCTGTCACTCAGATAATCCGTCCACACCAAAATAAAAAGATGTAAAAAATAAAACGAAATACAAAGAGTAATTATTTCAAGCTCTAGTAATTTTATCCTCAAACTTATTTCGGCAATCTAACTAAAATAACAGTTGAAGCTTCTGATCACTGGTGCGGAATTTATAACCTACACTTACTAACCGGCAAGTGCACCGGCAAGTGTATTAGGTCGTATCAAGTAATACCTTACGTGAGTAAGGGTCGATCCCACGAGGATTGATGGATTAAGCAACAATGATTGATTGATTGGCTTAGTTAGGCAAGCAGAAATTGGTTTTGAGATGTTCAAAAGGTTTAAGTTGAAAATATCATAAGGTAGGTACGCAAGTAATTAAGTTAAAAATAAAATATGAAAAAACAGTTAAGCCTTCAGAGTTATCTATTTTTCTGGATTAACTTTTCTTACTAACTATTTTAATTATGTAGGATTTAATTTATGGCAAACTATATGTGACTAGACCCTAATTCCTTAGACCTTCCTAGTCTCCTCTAAAATTCATTAACGGCCAATTCCTTGGTCAATTAATTCCAATTAAAGGGTACATGATTAAATTCCAGTTTGCATGCCACAAAAACTCTAATTATCCAAAGAATAAAAGGATTATATGTCACGTATCCCGTTAAATCCAAATAATTAGAATTTAGGAGAATATGTTTTCAAACTGTTGGTCAAGTATAGAGCTTTTTCAAGTTATACAAGAACTCAAGTAGAAAGAGGGTCATACTTCCGTTGCACCCAAATTCATAAGATAAAGAACAAAAATAATTCTTAGATATAAATCCAAAATATAAATTAAAATAGAAAAAGTAATAAAATCAATCCATACAAATAGACAAAGCTCCTAACCTTAATAGTGGAGGATTAGTTGCTCATCGAATGTAGAATGTAAATTTGTATAGAATTCCTTAATGGAATTCCTCTCATGTAATGTAATATCCCTGATAGAAGAGAAGTCTCTCCTTTTTATAACTAATCCTAATTATTTAAAATCTAATTATCTAAAAATAAAAATAATATCTTTTCCTAAAAGATAAGATTTGAATTTAAATTCGAATTAATTAACAGATTTTCAATTGATGGGTGGAGACCACTTGCTTTGTCCATTCTGCAGCTTCTAATCTGTGTTTTCTGGGCTAGAAAGTGTGTCAAAACAACCCAGAAATCACCCCAGCATTTTCTGTATTATTGCAGATCATGTATGTGACGCGTCAACGTCGTCCACGCGTTCGTGTCATTTGTGCATATTCCAGTCCACGCGTTCGCATCAAGCACGCGATCGTGTCATTGCGATTTCTCCATTCTGCGCGGTTGCGTGAGCCATGCGTCCGCGTCAGTTTTTGCTGGTCATCTCTTTGGTTTCTTCTTTTTTTCTGCAGAAATTTCATCAAATCCCTCCGAATACTACCTAAAATAAATAAAATTGTACAAAACTCAAAATAGCATCCATAGTGGCTAAAATATAATTAATTCTAAATTAAACTCAACAATTTAGATGCAAATTCACTAAGAAAAGATAGATAAGATGCTCACGCATCAATCACCTGCTCCAGACTTGAGCTAATCGAAAAGTACGTTATTCATTTGAAATGTCCTGGTCCTACCCCCGCCCATGTTGATTTGAATGCATGTATAATAAATTGCAGTGAAACCTTTTAATGTCCTCCCTATTTTTAAGCCTTAAACTACTTTTCTGTGATAAGTTGCTAATTAAAATAAATTATTATTATTGAAATTTGTCCAAGGTAAAATCATAAGGCATTTAACTTTGTTCCCCTGTATTTTGTTCTGGTGAATAATTCTGACCTGCACTTTGTGCATTTAACTTGAACCTTTTATTTTCTTTTAGGGTTCAATTAGATTATAGCTTAGCTTCTATTATGCTATGTGTTGATCTTTTTCTTTCTTGTTATACTGGTTTAATTTGTTGCTTAATATTCTCTTATTTGAGGTTTTACAAAGAAAAATAATAGGTTGATAAACTACCTTATATATGACATTGCAGGTTCTGGAGTTTCTTTAAAAAAGTTGAGTATAGGGTTTAGCTTGTTCTTTAAGGAAGCTTTTGAAAGGGTAAAGTATAAGTACTGTTAATATGATTAATTCTTGCTGATGCTTTGGCTCAATATGCAGTATCTAATTGCATACCGCAATTGGAATGGAATAAATTTTAAAAAGATTTAACAGTGTTGTTGCAACAGGACGTACGTCCCTAGTCTTTAATGGGTTTTCTTTTTTTTTTTTTTCTTTATCGTTTGACATTAAAAAAAATTATATATCATTTCCTTTATTTATAGCTAGAATTGCTCGATCTACTCTTTTAGAAGCATGTTTTCTTAATTAGTCATTATTATTTGTTAGTTGTACTTTTCCTTCTTCATTCAGGACAACATAGGTTTAGTTTAGTAATCAATTTATTGTTATCCATTCTTATGTTGATTATTATAAAATTACTTAACAGATAGCTATATAACATTATTTTTCATATTCAATTTACAGGCTGCTATACATCCATATAACCATGTAACCAAGTTGGCCCAAGCCCAAATAGAATTAGGCGCATTAAATGACGCGTGAAAACATGCGCCAGAGACAAATGAAACCCCTCCTTTTTCATTCACGCTTCATTATGAAAAAGCGTTACATCTTCTTTAACACGAAACCAATACACGAAACGATTCATTCTTTTCGAATCTCTCTCAACATCACTCAAACTTCAATCACGTTCTCTGCGAAAATCACTACTGAAAAAGAATCGAGAGAAGATTTCGCAAGCAACAACTAGAAACAAACGAAAACTGCAACAGAGACTACTAAAGGTATGAGAAAACTACTGTTCATTTAAAATCTTGCAATGTCGCGCTTCTCCTACTTCCATTTTAGGTTTACTAGATTGATTTGCTTCATTTAGTAGATGGAACTATTGTGAATGCATTTTTATAGTATAACTAGGCCTTGGAATGAAATTTGTTGTTATTTTCATTCAATTCAGTGGATAGTATAACTAGGGCTTTGAGATTTGTTCGGTTCGGTAACTTTTGTAACTTTGGTTTACCAAGTGAATGATGTTCGGTTCGGTGGGTTCCTTTTGTGATAGCATACATCAAATCATTTCCTAGTTGTTTCATTATTTATAATGTTTGATTTTGTGCATGAATGAGTTTCGTTAAGGCTGTCCTATATAATGCTAGTAAGAATCTTCAGTTTGGATCCCTTTGAGAAGCAAATAGTGTATTGTCCAAATGTAAATTTTGTTTAGGACAATTGACATTAGAGACAACTCTTTCACTTTGATAAGCCATACTACTGTAAAATTGTCTCATTATATTGGATAGATTTTAGTAAGAGTTTTTAAAGAAGCCAATTTGAAAATGTCATTTTGAAAGAACACCTAATTCATGAAATTTGAAAAACTTTTCTTTTGGAAGATGTTGATTTGATTAAGATATACGTGCTTGTTCTTATCGGCGTGGATAGTTTAACTAGAGCTTTGAAATTGGTAGTTACTATCTTCAGTACTTCTTTTGCATGGAGGAATACTATTCTTGTTGATTGAAAGTTGATCACCATTTATTAACCACATGAACATTGTTCGGTTCGGTGACCTTTGTGATTTTGGTTCACCAAGTGAATGTTGTTCGGTTCGGTGGCCTGTGACATTTTAATTGACTTGATTCAGATATACATGCTTGTAAGACAATGGCAACAATGAAGGAGAAGCTGCACTATAACGTAAGCAGATTAAATATATTTATCCGCTTTCATTCGAATAATATCTATTTTGTATTATAAATATATCCTCACATTCTGTTTTAAAACTTACAGAAAACTCATTATTGCAGATGCCAAACAAAGTCAATAGCAACAGTGTACAGGAATATGAATCAAGAAAAGAAAGATATAGTGGAAGAAATGGGATTTGGTGCCCTGGAAAATGTCCCAGAAATGAATGTCTTTAATACCCTGTTGAAAGAATTGCTTGATTGCTTTGATGAAGAGAAATGATGCTTGAAAACTCTCCAGAGAAAAATATACATAACTCCTCAGAAAGTAGCAGCAGCCCTGGGCATAACCAACGAAGGTAATACACTTTCTACTTATTGCTTATTTTCGGTTCATTGGTGTCCAGAAAATTAAACTGAGCATTTTTTACTTATTTTTTCTATTAAAATATTGTAGGAATCATTTTTCTGATAAGGTTGATTACAACAACCTTAATCTAGCAGACAAGGAATGTCCTGGATATGAGCGTAGAAAGGGAGGAAAACTGAAAAAAAATACAAGAGGACTTTTGTTGTCTTCATACAAAAGTTCTTCTTGCTCCACACAACAGTAAGTGTGGCCTCCCCAATCCATAAGCCACTTATGTTTCATGTAGACAATATTCGGGAATGGGATTGGGCAAATCATGTGCTCAATTTCTTGATGAAAGGAGTTGAAAACAAGAGAAAGCGGAGGAAACAGTCTGTTGATGGTTGTGTTTTTGTGTTGATGTTGATATACTTCCACGAAACAAAGTTTCCTCGCCCGTTCGCACCTAATGCTCTCCCAGCACCGTGGGTGGCCCATTGGACAAAGCAAATGATGCTTGAACAGATTTCTAGCGAAGCAACAAAACCATTGGTAAATATTCTACTAAAATTTCTCATAAAATTTGGTTTTAAATGCTTTTAAAATACTCTATTAACTAAATAAACTTCTATTTTAGGTTATAATTAAGTTTTTTTTATCCTACTTGCAATTGTTAGTTTGTTCATTTGAATATTTCTGCATTAAGAAACATTTTTCTTGAGGATTAAATAGTTGTCATATACTATTCACCATATGAATATTTTTCGGTTCGGTGGGATTGCTTCATTTGGTTCACCGGATTGTTAATGTGTTTTCTTGATGATTAAATAATTGAGTCCTTATTTCTGTTTTAGGGACTTCTGTACAGAAAGGAAAAAAAGAAAGAAAAAACAAAGACAAGTAACTTGGACAAGAAATAAAAAGAAAAGAAAATAAAAAAGAAAATTGTCGAGATGGATTCTTCTTCGGAAGAGGAAATATTTTCTGAATCTGAATTTTCATTTAACTTGTATTTGCTTAAATTTGTTCTTATGCGCTTGTTCTTATGTATTGCAGAGAAGAAGAAATAAAAAAAATTGAAACAAAGAAATTCGGTGGTTAAAAAACAAACCAAAAAAACAAAGCATGTGCTGATAGATTCAGAGAGCACAAGCGAATCTGAAAGCCAGTAAGTATTGCGTAATTTCTGTGAGAAGTTTTGTTGATTGCATATGTATCACGTTTTTTTCAGCAAATGAATTAATTTCGGTTCGGTGAGCTCCTAATTTTCGTTTTAGCACTTTAATTTAGTTCAGTTCGTTGGTGTCTGTCAGTTTGGTTGATTTTATTGTTAGTGTCTTATCTCCGGTAGAAAATGAAATCGAGAAAACACTAGTAATAAAAAGAGAATAACCGCAAAGGGTGGCAAAAATACAAGCCCAATCTGACAAAGAGTAAGTTTCTCAAATCATATTTTCTTTTATTGATACTTACATTTTAGGTTCCTTGATACTCATTTTATGAACTCTCAGAACTGAACAAGCAAAGGACAATGTTGCGGAAAGAAGAAAACGAGCATTGGAGACGATAAGAGAAAAGAGATCAAAGAAAAGAAATGATGAAGCTCAGTCAGCAAACATTGCTCGGGATTAGTTTGACTCTCCAAAGGCACAAAATGAATTCTCTCAGACGTAAGATTCAGTTTATTATTCCCGAGTTCTTTTTCTTTCTTTGCTTACTTTTGCTACAACATTTTCTAATTCCTCTAGATTCAATTACTAATATTCATTTATCTTGCTTCGAGTGCCGACTGTAAATCTGGATAGCGAGAAACTCTTACAGACTCAAGGAAGCTCTACACCTTCTGTAAATACCGCAAGCAATACCAGGTAAATCGGTTCACAACATATTGTACTTTCGGTTCAATGGTTTTCCAAAAATGAATTTAATGTGTTTCTAGACCTCTACTTTTAATCTTGGTTACTAATTTTAATTTGTTATCTTTTTTAGGAAAAATACCCCGGAAAGTCCGGTAAAATATTTTAGAAAAAAGAAAATCTACCTAAGAAAGAGTTTTAAAACTCCACCAGTGTAAGTTAAAAATATTTATGTTACTCTTTTAGATTTAGGTAATAATTTTTGTTTAATTAATCATAATGAAAATGTGTTTAAATGTCACTAGAGCTACACCTGATTCTGAGCTACAAATCATTGAGTTTCGACAAGAAACTCGTTCTCAACCTTTGGAAGTGTGAGTTTTTCAATGTGCAAATTCCTATTTTTTAAAACAAATTCTAATTATTCAACATTAACTTTATCCTTGTTTACATTCCTTAGACCTCATATTGCATTGTCTCTTCCAAGTTCTGTTCAGGAAGAGTTGATCAGAGATGACTTCATCTATGTCCCTCCACAAAATGAAACACAACAAACTTCTAATAATGAGTAAGTTCTTCTTGTTCAATGTTTACTGCTTATACATGGTTTAATTATGGTTCAGTTAAAACCAGAAATTATTTAATGTGTTCTTGTCTTTAGACTCTCTTCAGTTTATTACAACTGCCCTCCAAAACCCGAAAAGCAGGGTGTTACGGTCTCTCTTACAAGTTTTGTAATTGAAGACTTACTAAAAGATGATTATGTCTATGAAGTTTCTGATGAAGAGTAAGTTTCACATAAAAATTATTTTTATTAATTTTAATGGTATAGGATAATAATTCTGGGTTGTTATTGAATTGTTTTCTGTTTAATGCAACAACCCTGCCAAATAACAATAGCAACAATCCCAAGAACCTCTGGTGGCACGACAATCAGAACAAGAAGTACCTGTTAATGTGTAAACATAAAATTCTTTAATATCATTTTTGTTTAATATCATTTTGGTTCACTATAAGTTTGAATTTAGGTTCACTATTAGTTTGGATTTAGGTTCACTATAATGATTAATATCATTTTTGTTAAATATCAATGCTAAATATGATAATAGTTTGGGATAATCATAGAAATGTATACTGTTTAATGCAGCAGACCTCTGGAATAGCAGCAACAGCCCTGCGAAGAACCAACAGCGCAACAATCCGAACAAGAAGCACCTGTTGATGTGTAAGTTTTACTGCTTATATAAATACTGATAATGTTTACTGCTTATACATGGTTTAATTATGGTTCAGTTGAAACCAGAAATGAATTCAATGTGTTCTTATCTTTGGACTCTCTTCTGTTTCTTATAGCTGCCCTCCAGAACCCGAAAAGCAGGGTGTTACGGTGTCTATTACGAGTTCTGTTATTGAAAATTTTTTCAAAGATGACTATGTCTATGAGGTTTCTGATGAAGAACAACAGCAACAATCTCAAGAACCTCTGGTGGCACAGCAATCAGAACAAGAAACTCTAATCTTGTCATCATTTGATAGGTATCTTACTTGCTTTTCTTTAATATCATTTTTGTTTAATATCATTTTGGTTCACTGTAAGTTTGGATTTAGGTTCACTGTTAGTTTGGATTTCGGTTCACTATAATGATTAATATCATTTTTGTTTAATATCTTTGTTAAATATCTATCATCTTGTAGTGCTGCTCAACCTAGACAAAAGGAAGATGAAAGGCCTTCCTTTAACCTTGGGATAAGTCCACCAGCATCTCAACCAAGTCAGCCCTCTCAACCGAGTGTTTCACAGCTTGAAATTCTGAAAGAGGTGGTGGTAGATGCTGGAGTGACGGTAGCATTAAAGTTTGCTGAAGCAACAACTTCAGAGCCAACCTTACCAGCTACTGAAGTTTACAAAATCCCGGAGAAAAAGATAAAAATCACGAACGAGTTGATTGAAAAGTGTTATCATTGGATGACACATGTGAAACAGACAAGAGATGGTAGCAATGATATGAAGCAATATTCGTCTTGGAACATGAGACACTTTACGAGGGGTTAATAGAATATTTTATGTCTCTAATGCCCAAAGAATACATGCATGCCTCGGTAAATTCTTTGCCAATTGCAATAACATTAATGATTTTTCTAAACACTCTTATATAGTATATCTCATAAATTTTCATTCTGTAGATGGTTAGTATACACATCATGATTCTCAACCAAATAAAAGTTCGTTGGTATCAGGAACAAATATACATTGTGCAGCTGGATATTGTGGTAAGCTAAATTTCTTATTCACTGCTAATTGCAGTTCGATTTAGTGGGAATATTAATAATGATTCACTTGATCGCTATGTATTTTGTTGAGTTCTTTTGCATGAAGAAAACTTTTCTCTTGATGATTGAATGTTTTTCAAGTATTATTCAGCACATGAATTGTGTTTGGTTCAGTGCATGAATTGTGTTCGGTTCAGTGCAAATGTGATTTAACTGATATTCTTTTTGCAGAATTTTATGTTAGGAACACATGGCAAGTCCTACACTGATAAAAATACAAATAAGGCCTACTGGTTTGATATTGAACAGTATGCCCACCACCACCAGTTTCTTGACAAAAGAAAACTTGCATCGCATCCATTTGTAAGTTGTAATTTCTAAAAATTCTTCGATAATTCTCTTGTTTGTTATTGTTTTGGCTGAAATATTTTATTATTTTTCCAAACTTCATTTATTTGTGCCAATTTGTAATGGAGCGCATTGGTGGTTGTGGATTGCCGATGTCAACAAAAAGAAATTCTATGTGCTTGACCTTATCAATAAGCTGCCAAAAGATATACCTAATTCGTGGAAGAAACTGAACAAATTTGTTGTAAGTTATTTTCTTCTAAATTATTCAAATTATTCAGTACATGAAATGAGTTCGGTTGAGTGTTGTTGATTTATTTTTTTCAATTTTGCATACCTTTCAGGGATTAATAATTTCTCAGATGAGGGTTTATGCTGGGGCGGAACCCTTAATAGAGGATGGACTGGGAGTAGAAGCAGAGTATATCCTACTAAATGGTCAACGTACAGAGTAAGAATCTTTCTCATTTATAGCTCTTTTTTTAAGATGTTTTATTTTGTATACTATTAATTGTATTATATTCAATTCTTACTTAGCTACGATTGTGGAATATACGTCATGAAATGGCTCGAAACAATTGATCCACAAAAGATCAAAAGCGGGAAGAGATATAAATATAGAGTTTGGACACAAGTTAGTACTTTCTAAATTTATAAACTTCTTTCTTTTCTAATTTCAGTTGGGTTCATTTCTTATGTAACTAATTCCTTTCGATTGAAATGTAGGGAGAGATTGATAGTTTCAGGTACCAATATGGTCCGCACATTCTGTTGCATAAAATGAACAAAATCAAAGACCAAGTGATTTGGGAATATGAAGCAATAAGACTCCCGAAGCCATCTGCTACCCTCTCCAGCCCTTATTGTAAATTCACATTTGGGGATTCAGATAGTAAATAGCATATACTATGATTGGCTTGTTGTAATTAACAATATTTTGTTTAACTTGTTTAAAAAGCAAAAAATGCTTACTTCAAATGTATATATGTTAATATTAATCTAAATGTTAATGTTAATATTTATATTTGATTCAAGATGGATTACTCATCTCAGATTTTAATTTATATATCTGTTGGAACTGTCTGGTTGCTGTTTTATTCTAGGTTCTCAGTGATTGCAGTCACTCTATTTACCAATACATTACGAACTCCAAAAGAACACAGTGAACCAAAATTAATACACTGGGTGAACCGAAAGTTGGAAATACACTGAACCCCTAAACCCTGAACCCTAAACCCTAAACTCTAAACCCTGAACCCTCAACCACTAAATCCTAAACCCTAAACACTAAACCCAGAACCCTGAACCCAAAAATCCTAAACCCCTAAAATCCTAAAATCCTAAAACCCTAAACCCTAAACCCTGAACCCTGAACCCTAAACCCCTAAACCCCTAAAACCCTAAACCCTAACCCCTAAAATCCTAAACCCTAAACCCTGAACACTCAACCCTAAAACCCTAACCCCTAAAACCCTAAACCTTGAACCCCTAAACCCTAAACCCATAACCCTAAACTCTAAATCCTAAACCCTGAATCCTAAACCCTGAACTCTGAACACAGTGAACCAAAATTAATACACTGGGCGAACCAAAAGTTGGAAACACACTGAACCCCTAAACCCTAAACTCTAAACCCTGAACCTGGAACCACTAAATCCTAAACCTTAAACACTAAACCCAGAACAATGAACCCTGAACCCATAAACCCTAAACCCCTAAAACCCTAACCCTAAAATCCTAAACCCTAAACCCTGAACCCTGAACCCCTAAACCCCTAAAACCCTAAATGCTAACCCCTAAAACCCTAAACCATAAACCTTAAACCCTGAACCCTTAAATACCTAAACCCTTAAAACCCTAAAACCCTAACACCTAAAACCCTAAACCCTGAACCCTAAATCCCTAAACCCTAAACCCTCAACCCTCAACCCTCAACCCTTGAACCCTGAACCCTTAATCCTTAACCCTGAACACTGAACCTTAAACCTCTGAAACCCTAAACCCAAAATCCTAAACCCTGAAAATCCATCCAAGAAAGAGTTTTAAAACTCCACCAATGCAAGTTAAAAATAATTATGTTATTCTTTTAGATTTTTTTAATAATTTTTATTTAGTTAATCACATGGAAAATGTAACTAGCATTACACCTGATTCCCGTTTCTCTAAACAAATTCTAATTATTCAACTTAGAGATTAATACACTAGACGAATAGAAAAACTACATATATCAATATAGACTTTCACAAAAAAAAGTGACTATTCATTAAAGACTAACAACAGTCAGAAATTAACCCTACTATAACCATGGTGAACCGAAATTTGCTCATGGGTGAACAAAAATTTACATTAATAAAAACTAAAACTTGTACAATCTTCTCTTGGATAATTCATATCTGGTGCATTGTAAAGAGTGGAGTTTGACTGAATCGATGATCCAGAGTCTAAAAGGTTCAACTACAAAAGACATAATTAATTGTATATTAGCAAAATGAACAATTGAATTTTTAACTAATCAAAAGCAAGTCAATTTTACCTCGCTTGGAGCTGTCTTTTTCTTTTTCTTCATGGCATTTGAGATCTTTTTTTCAAATTTGATCCAAGTCTATTCTTGGGCCGACCTATTGTTTTGACACGTGGTGGGCTTTGAAGGTCATTCACATTGCTTAATGTTGCTTCTTCGTGCGTTAACAAACTTTTTCCTTTGCTTCTCTCTTGATATTCTTCCATCTCTGCCATGACCTTGTCAAATGCTCGGTGTAGAATTACGATCAACTCTTCAGATTCGGGTGTAAATTCACATATATTGGGCGACCAAAACACCAATTCATCAAATCTCTTACTTCTCGGCTCCAGTAGAGATTCATCTTGGCTGCTCTTGATGTGTGTATACCTTCTCTTTATGTTCTTACTCCAGCATTCCAATATGTATTTCGGTGCCACATTATCCACTCGCTCAAAGCTTAGGACGCTTAAGGAATGGCGGCACAATATGCTCCTAGACTCAAACAACAAGCAATGACACTTTACATCTCGTGATACTGTGTCGTAGGTGACGACAAACTTGTTGAATGTGGAGTTGAAAACCTGCTCTATGACTTCATATGTTGTGAAATCTAGGGTGGAATGCATTGATCTTGTGATACAGTTCAGTTTACCTCTGAATTGAGCTTGAACTTCCCTGAATTTCTCATGGGTATATACATGCTAAAACTGTTCCTCTATTGCTGATTTTGTTGTGCACGGTATCACGGTGTGAAATCTGCAACATCAAATTCTCTCTCTGCTTGTTCTCTGCTTGCTAGGCAATTGTCGTCTTGCTTCACGAATTGTCTCAAGGAGCTATTCCGTATGATGAACTTGTTGAAAAATGAATGCATGCTCTCGCTCCTTTGTGTGCTTCTCATCCCGGCTCAGAAGTGGTGATCCAAGTAAACTAGAATCCATATATGCCGATCCTTGTACAGCTCTACAAAACAAACCAAACCCATAAGGTGTGGTGAACCGAAAATAGTGCATGCTTTGGGAAAAAAGGATTTGTGCATGAAAATAATTTGAATTGAAACCTCAATTACCTGAAAGCCACTTGTTGCCTCCGAGGCCATACTTTGTGAGGAAATCGTTCCAGTTTCTGTCAAATGCATCTTTTGTGTACGAGTTCCAAACAATATGGTACATCTCTTGTTCAATATTGATGTGTCCTTTGTATCCTTTTAGTTTGCTTGGGATCTTCTTCATGATATACCAGATACACCAGCGGTGAATTGTTATTGGCATGCATAGCTTAATTTCCCTTTGAATCGATGCGCATTGATCGGTAAGAATGCCTTTTGGTGCCTTCTCTCCCATGCAACGTAGCCAACACTCAAATAGCCATTTGAATTATTGGATGTCCTCATTTTTCATCAGCGCGCATCCGAGAAGTGTCGACTGGCCGTGGTAATTCACGCCCACAAAATAACCTAAAACCAAATTGTACCTGCATCAATAACAAGAAGACCGTGGTGAACCAAAATATATACATGCACTGAACATTAAAATATATTTGAATGAACCGAATACCTATTTGTGTTATAGGTGGTGTCAAATGAAACCACGTCTTCGAAATACTCAAATGCAGCCATGCTTCTTGCATCGGCCCAGAATGCATGTTTAATGCAGTGATCGCCTTCAAGATGGAGCTCAAAGAAGAAATTTTGGTTCTTCTCTTTCATTCTTATTAGGTAGTTCCCAAATTCTTCGGCATCGTCTTCTTTGGAAATATTCTGTACTTCCCTTGTGATATAATTCCTGACGTCTTTTTCTATAAAACCTAGTTCACAATGGTTGCCAGCTGCTACCACAAATGATTGGTAAGTTTTGCTCGTTCTGATTTCGGCTTTCTCGTGGGTTTCGATGGTGCGACGCACGAACATGCTAAGCTCCCTGTGTTGTTTGAGCATCTCAGCCTGGCCTGGACAACAAGGATGTGAGTGATTCAAAACAACTTTGAAAATTTTCCAAAGACCAACATCCTTCATTATGTGTACGTAAATTCTGGCCGGACAATTTAACCCAGCTGAAGGGTTTGTCTTCAAAGTTGGAGATATCTTGGATTTTCACCTCCCCTCTCTGGTGCATACAATTAGTTGATTCTTAATCTTGTCTCCATCCCGAGTCGTGTTCCTTATTTTTGTAGAAAAACTGGCAAGTTTGGAATAATATTTGTAGAACTTTCTAGCTTCTTCTAGTGTCTTGAAAATCATTCCCACCTTTGGAATAAATTTTTCATCCATAACATAGTTGGTCTGCATGATGATTTGAAATCTTAAATACGGTGAACCAAAATCTTAATTACGGTGAAACAATTATATAGTGCTTAGGAAATAAAACATAATATATTTGTCTAATTTTTTTAGACTCCTTTCTGCACACTGAACCGAATACATGGACATGGTGAAACAACTCTATAGTACTTACCAAACCGAAAAGTTACTCACAATAAATGAAACCATTATATATATATTATCAATTTAACTCAATTCAATTCAATTCAGATACATATCGCCTCAGTCCATTCAATTCAATTCAAATAAAATTAGCAATTGCATTCTATTGAATTTGATTCAAAATTCAATAATCCAAACCTCATCAAATTAATGCGTTTCGGAAGAATTATCCAAATTGCACTCATTCAACTGATTTAAAGTTGATTCATTCATTGTTTCAATTCAGAAGTGCAAATCGACAAAGAAAACGAAGAAGAATAAGAAGAACGAAGCTATTATATTGAAGTCAATCCAAATCCATAATACAGAGAAGAAAAATGCGAAGAGAGGAGAACAACGAATTTAATTAGGTTAAAGAAGAAGAAGAAGAAGAAGAAGAAGAAGAAGAAGAAGAAGAAGAAGAAGAAAGAAAACACGAGAATAGAACAAGGTTTAAGTTGAGAAAGGTTGATCACGCAAAAGAAGAATTACGTTATATACGTTATATGAGGCGCGTGTAAAACAAACAAATGTAAAACGCGTATAATAGAAGGTACTTGGATAATATCCATGTAATTTTTACATAGATGTAGAGTTTTTTCGTAAAAAAAATACACACTTAATGATACTTTCACTCGTAACATAGAGTAATTATTAACAATATATTTTAAGTAAGGAATAATAATTAATACCAACATCTCGGTCATTTATTTTTAAGGATATCATTTTAATGTTTTAGAATTTATATATTAAAAGTTAAAAATAATATATTTTGACAGTTTTTTATTAATTTTTTTATTATTAAATATTTTCGTTGAAATATTTAGTAACTAATAGTCTAATACAATTCAGTTCCAATCTTTCCTTCTTGATTCTCCACATTTATTTAGTTGGATAAGTAACATTAGTTTACATCTATATGGTAATGATATTGTTAATTATTTTTAATATGGGTAAAAGTTTTTATTATTTAATGCGAGAAATTTTTCATTTTATATAACTTAATAAAGATATATCTCATAACAATAATTTGTATAGGTCGAGTGAGTGACTAGTTCATTTGGATATGTCTAAAATGAGTATAATAATGATGTGTTTATTAAATGCACCATATTTATATAAATCATTAGATTTGATTAGATGAAAATTAAATATTAATATGAAAAAAGAGTATTAATGAATTCTAATAAATATAGAATATCCTAGTATATAAATAAATACTTTAAATGACAATATTTTAATACGCAATACTTTAAATGGCAACAGAATTTTTTATTTTTAAATAATTAAATATAAAATATATAAATACAAAAATATGAATACTTTTTATTCAATAAGATTAATTATTATACAATAAATTTTTATAATATCAAAAAATTATATTAAAATGAAATTTTAAACTATAACATAAAAATATAAAATATTTAAAATTTTATTTTATATTACTTGATAAATAATTAGATTATTATATTCAAAAATTTATTAATTAACTAATTTTGTTAAAGATATTATTATATAAAATAATTTTTCATCAAAATATTTCAAAAATATAATTTATTTAAAATATTATATATAATACATGAAAATATTAACCTTTTTTATTTTTTTCAATTTTTTAAAATAATAAAATAAAAATAATATAATTCTAAATACATACCTATCACATTATATATTTATTTATATTAGTAAAACCTAAACTAATCAAACTTACGTAATTAAAAATATAAAACATATAAATACAAAAAATAAATATTTTTTATTTATTAAATTAATATTTAAAGTTTCATATATATAATATTTAAAATTATATATTTATAATAAGATCATTTTTTATTTTTATTATTTTCAAGTACTTTTTATTGTTTTATTTAAATTTTTTATTCTCTAACTCGACCAAATATATATATATATGAAAAATTAGTGTAGATGTCATAATATTTTCAAAATATTTTTATTTTATTTTTGTATTTATATGTTTTATAATTTTAATTACGTAAGCTTGATTAGTTTAGGTCTTACTAATATATAAGTAAATATATAATATGGTAGGCATGTTTTTAGAATTATATTATTTATTCTATTTTTTTTAAAAATTGAAAAAAATAAAAAGGTTAATATTTTTATGTATTATATATAATATTTTAAATAAATTATATTTTTAAAATATTTTGATGAAAAATTATATTATATAATAATATCTTTAATACAATTAGTTAGTTAATAAATTTTGAATATAATAATCTAATTATTTGTCAAATAATATAAAATAAAATTTTAATTATTTTATATTTTTATCTTACAGTTTAAAATTTTATTTTAATATAAGTTTTTAATATCATAAAAATTTATTGCGTAATAATTAATCTTATTAAATAAGAAATATTCATATTTTTATATTTATATATTTTATATTTAATTATTTAAAAATAAAAGATTCTGTTATCCTTTAAAGTATTGTGTATTAAAGTAGTGTCAGCATTGATTTATATACTAGGATATTTTGTATTTATTAGAGTCTTTCATATTAGCCTTTGATTTTTATCTAATCAAATCTAATGGTCTATATAAATGGTATGTTTAAAATGAGCACAACAATTATATGCTTATTGAATGTGCCACATTTATATATACAATTAGATTTTATTAGATGAAAATCAAAGGCTAATATAAAAGAAGAACATTGATGGACTCTAATAAATACAGAATATCTTAGTACATAAATAATACTTTAAATGACAACAGAATTTTTTATTCTTAAATAATTAAATATAAAATATATAAATACAAAAATATGAGTGTTCTTTATTCAATAAAATTAATTGTTATGTAAGAAATGTTTATAATATTAAAAAATTATATTAAAATAAAATTTTAAATTATAACATAAAAATATAAAATAATTAAAATTTTATTTTATATTACTTGACAAATAATTAGATTATTATATTCAAAATTTATTAACTAACTTTTATTAAAGATATTATTATATAAAATAATGTTTCATCAAAATATTTCAAAAATATAATTTATTTAAAATATTATATATAATACATGAAAACATTAACCTTTTTATTTTTTCAACTTTTTTTTAGAAAAATAAAATAAATAATATAATTCTAAGTACATGCCTATCACATTATATATTTACTTATATTAGTAAGACTTAAACTAATTAAACTTATGTAATTAAAAATGTAAAATATATAAATACAAAAATAAATATTTTTTATTTATTAAAATTAATTATTATGCAAATTTTTTTATAATATTAAAAATTATATTAAAATAATATTTCAAATTCCAACATAAAAATATAAAATTAATTATATTTTATTTTATATTACTTGATTAATAATTAGATTATTATATTTAATACTTATTAATTAACTACTTTTGTTAAAAATATTATTATATAATATAATTTTTTTATCAAATATTAGTCAAAATATAGTTTATTTAAAATATTATATATAATACATGAAAATATTTTTTATTTTTTTAAGAAAAACTGAATAAATAATATATATCAACTACGTATATGTATCATATGTGTATATAATAATGGCTGATATAGAATTGATATATATTCGTTTATTCTTTAGACTCTTTAATATATATGCCACCTTATGGTTCTTTCTTCTAATATTTTTTATTCATATTTATTTTATAGTAATATTAAATAGATAATAATTTAAAATTATTTTTTAAATTTAACATTTATAATTTCATATATATAATATTTAAAATTACATATTTATAATAAGATCATTTTTATTTTTATTATTTTCAAGTATTTTTTTATTGTTTTAGTTATATATATGAGAAATTAGTGTACAAATGTCATAATATTTCCAAAATAATTTTATCTTTTTGTATTTATATGTTTTATATTTTTAGTTACACGTAATTTTGATTAATTTAGGTCTTACTAATATAAGTAAATATATAATATGATAGATATATTTTTAGAATTATATTATTTATTCTGTTTTTTAAAAAAAATTAAAAAAATAAAAAAGTTAATATTTTTATATATTATATATAATATTTTAAATAAATTATATTTTTAAAATATTTTGATGAAAAATTATATTATATAATAACATCTTTAATAAAATTAATTAGTTAATAAATTTTAAATATAATAATCTAATTATTTGTCAAATAATATAAAATAAAATTTTAGTTATTTTATATTTTTATGTTATAATTTAAAATTTTATTTTAATATAATTTTTTAATATCATAAATTTTTTTTGCATAATAATTAATTTTATTGAATAAAGAATACTTATATTTTTGTATTTATATGTTTTATATTTAATTATTAAAAATAAAAAATTTTGTTGCCATTTAAAATATTGTGTATTAAAATATTACTATTTAAAATATTTATTTATGTATTAGGATATTTTGTATTTATTAAAATCAATCAATACCTTTTTTTATATTAGCCTTTAATTTTTATCTAATAAAATTTAATAATCTATATAAATATAATGCATTTAATAAACATATAATTGTTGTGCTCATTTTAAACATATTCATAATTTAAAATTGATAGTTTTAAAAAATAAGGAACAAAAAAGAGAGAGAAGACATTGGAACCTGTCGGTCATTATGATTTAACTTTCCAGCTAGGAATATAATTTTATTTTTCTTTTAAAAAAATATAATTTTTCCTATATATACAATTAGTCTGTGACGAAACTTTAATTATAAATATATTTAATTTTTGTGACAAATAGCAATTGATCATTGTTGATCACTGCTACCTAGCAGTGCATTATACATTAAGATATGACAAGTGTTAAAGTGATTTCAACAAGCACAATCCATGTAGCAAACAAGGATTCAACGGTGGAGGAGGAGATTCAGTTAACTCCATGGGATCTCCAATTCCTCCTATTTGATCCCATTCAAAAAGGTCTTCTCTTCTGGAACAACCCCATCACTACTCCACCAATCATAATCCAACGCCTCAAACATTCCCTTTCGTCCACCCTTTCTTTCTTCCCACTCCTCGCGGGCCGCCTTTCCGTTACGGAACACGATGACAACACTTCCTCCGTTTCCGTTATTTGCAACAACTCCGGAGCGCTGTTTGTCCATGCCGTTGCGGATAAATACTCCGTTAATGATATCGTTAGTTCCGTTTACACTCCACGCTTTGTGCACTCTTTGTTCCCGCTCAACCGGGTTAGAAACCACGAAGGAATAACCAAGCCGTTGTTGGCGGTTCAAGTCACCGAGCTCAACGACGGTTTCTTCGTTGGGTGCGCCATGAACCACGTTGTTGGAGACGGATCTTCCTTTTGGCATTTCATGAACTCTTGGGCCGAGATCTCACGTGGTTCGGAAGAATTGTCCAAGCCTCCCGTGCTTGAACGCTGGTTCCTTGACAGCTCCGCCTCTGCCATACGCGTTCCTTTGACGAAGGAGAAGATGATCCAAAGTGGTTACGACGGTTTCGTCCCAGAACCTCAATGCGAGAGGGTTTTCCATTTCAGCAAAGACAAGATCGCTGAACTCAAGGCAAAAGCCAACGCAGAAATTGAAGGCGAAAGCAAAAACAAAATATCTTCGCTGCAAGCGCTTTTGACTCACCTGTGGAGATCCGTGGTTGGGAGCCAGGGTCTTGAGCCCGAAGAAGAAGTGAATTACAGCTTGACGATGGGTGGCAGGGGGAGAATGAAGAGTCCGGGAGTGGCGGAAAACTATTTTGGGAATGCGGTGCAGGTTGGAATAGTGGGCATGAAGGTTAAAGAGCTTCTAGAAGGAGGGCTTGGAAAGGGTGCGTTGGAGTTGAACAAGATAGTTGGTTTGCACACGGAGGAGAAGATGAAGAGCTACTATAGGGGTTGGGCGGAGAACCCTAGGCTTCTGACGATGCGAGGTTTGGGGGGAAACAATACTTTAGTGACAAGCAGTTCGCCGAGGTTTGATGTTTATGGGAATGATTTTGGGTGGGGGAAACCGGTGGCAGTGAGGAGCGGAGCCGGGAACAAGATCCATGGCACCATAACGGTTTATGCTGGGGCGGAAGATGGTGTTGACTTTGAAGTTTGTCTTTCATATGAGACATTGGAGGCTATGGGTAATAACCCTGGCTTCATGGACGCCTTCTCCGCCGCCTACTAATAACAAACTTTTTCTATCAAATTAGAGTCCTTGTGTTATGTTTAAGTGTTTAACTTATTAGCTTGTCACTCATCCACCACCTCATTGTTGATGAATAAAGTATAAGGTCGTGAGTAATATCTAGATGTAATTAGTAACAAAATAAGTGTTTTCCTATTCCTTATTGAATATGGTGAATTTTATAGGACGTTTGTAGTGTTTAAATTGTCTAATTTACTTTTATAAATAAAAAATAAAATAAAAATAAAATATTTAAAATTTATTAAATATTTTTGTTTTTTTATTTTTTTAGTAAATTAGACAATATGTCTTAAGTATCATAGTATTTACTATTGAATATTGATCACTGGTGAGTGATGAGACTACATCGGATTGGATTAAAGTAATTGAATTACTTATATATTTTTCATCACTACTCATTACCGATTTCGTTTCTCTCCGTCTAATGATATATTATCCTCTAATATTGTTCCTATGATACAAAGAGATTATTTAAAAAAGTATTTTTTATTTGTAATTACAAAGTTCTTACTAATATATAGATCAAGAGTATGTTTGTTATGGAATAATATTTTAATAAATTATATTGATTTTTTTAATTTTTTTTGATTTTTTTTTATTTTACTTTTTAATTATGATATTTTAATACTTCCCTTTAAGGTAAGTAGTGGGATCACCAATACTTAGC
Organism: Arachis hypogaea; assembly: GCF_003086295.3. Classification (NCBI taxonomy): domain Eukaryota; kingdom Viridiplantae; phylum Streptophyta; class Magnoliopsida; order Fabales; family Fabaceae; genus Arachis; species Arachis hypogaea. The sequence goes on along the minus strand of NC_092040.1, from coordinate 7,937,751 downwards.
TTGATTAGAACTTTAGTAAAGACTTGTCTTAAAACTGTTTTAGTAAGAATATCAGCCAATTGATCTTCTGATTTCACAAATAGAAGTTAAATAATGTTATTTTCAATTTTTTCTTTGATAAAATGTTCATCTACCTCAACATATTTTGTTCTATCATGTTGTACCAGATTTTCTGAAATACTGATTGCGGCTTTGTTGTCACATTTCAACTGGCTTGGCAATTGTGGTGGAAACCCAATCTCAGTCATCAATTGTCTTATCCACAATACTTCAGTTATGCCTTTAACGATCCCTCGAAATTCTGCCTGCGCTTGAAAGAGCTACAACTTTCTGCTTCTTGCTTTTTCAAGTTACCAGGTTGCCTCCAACAAGTGTAAAGTAACCAGCTTGTTGATCTTCTACCATTTGGGTTGCCCGCCCAATCTGCATCAGTGTATGCCTTCTTGTCGCTTATGCATAAACTGACTTACTATTCCCACAGCATAAGCTATGTCAGGCCGAGTATGTGATAAGTAAATTAGTTTTCCAATTCCTTATCTGCTAGGGTGACACCTTCTACTATCTTCAACTTGTGATTAACTTGCATGGGCGTATCTATTAGTTTCCAATCCACTATTCCTGTTTCTGCCAGAAGGTCCAAAATGTACTTTTTTTGGGAGATAAAGATTCCTTTGCTGGATCGTAGAACCTCTATTCCTAAGAAATATTTTAGTCCTCCCAAATCCTTTATTTCGAAGTCTGTAAATAGATTCCTTCTCAATTGTGCAATTTCTTCAGCATCACTTCCCGTTATGATCATATCATCCACGTAGATTATTAGGCAAGTGATTAAATCTCTCTGTTTTTTTAAAAAAGGGTACGATCAGAGTTGCTTTGCTTGTACACATACCTTTTTATGGCAATTGTAAATCTTCCAAACCATGCACGTGGAGATTGTTTAAACCCATAAAGAGCCTTCTTTAACCGGCAAACTTTATGTTTTCTAAATCCCGCTAAGAAACATGGAGGAGCTTCCATGCACACTTCTTTCAACTCTCCATGCAAAAAAGCATTCTTGATGTCAAATTGATGGAGTGGCCAATCTTCATTTGCTGCTATTGAAAACAACACCCTGATATTATTAATCATTGCAACCGGTGAAAAAGTATCAGTGTAGTCGATACCATAGGTTTGTGTATAAACTTTGGCCACCAACCTTGCCTTGTACCATTTAATAGTGCTATCTGCCTTGTGTTTAATGGTGAAAATCTATTTGCACCCGACTGGCTTTTTTCCTGTCGGTAGGATACACTTCTCCCAAGTTTCGTTCTTCCCTAAAGCTTCTATTTCTGTATTCATGGCTTTTCACCATTCAACTTTTTCATTGACTTCTCGGACAGTTCTTGGAATGTCTTCTGTTAAGAATCTGGTGGAAAAAGCCTTTGCAACATTTTCTATTCCTTCTCTAGCCACTCGTATCGGATATCTTGAGTTACGGAAAACATGTTCTGGTGAGTACCAATTAGGAGGCATCCCTATGTTTCTTTTTGGAGGAAGAATAAAGGTATTGGGCTTTGGTTCTTCATGTTCCAATGCTATACTGTTATTGTTAGTGGCCTCATTAAAAACAGAAAGTAAATTATCAGATTGACAATTACTTACCTCTTGTCTGACATTCTTAAAAGGGCTCTCACTAGTTGTATGTACCGAATTATTTTCTACGTTGAGTGAAGTATGCTCGATGGCTCCATCTACTTGCTCTGTTTGAACAGTTTCTGGGCAACAAAGGTTATATAGCCAACTTGGTGGTTCATTATTGTTCTCTCCCTGAATGTCATGTTGGCGGCTGAAGTAAAATTCGAATTCTAAAAAATCACAATTCATGGTCATATGAATACGACAAGTGATTGGATTGTAGCACCTATACCCCTTTTGGTGTGTAGCATATCCAACGAAAACACATTTTTATGCACAAGGTCAAGTTTGGTTCTATTGACTTTGGGGATGTGGACAAAGACGGAACATCCAAATACTCGAGGTGGTAAGGTTAGAATAGGCAGGATTGCAGTCTAAGTAGCCAAGACTTGTAAGGGTGTTTTGTGGTGGAGAACTTGGGTAGGTAGGTGATTTAGTAAGTAGGCAGAGGTCGCTATAGCTTCAGGCCAAAAAAATTTTGGAACTTGTGCATCAAAAAGCATGGCTCAGGACATCTCAAGTAACTTTCGATTTTGTCGCTCAGCCACACCATTTGTTGGGGGTGTATTTGAGTAGGAAGTCTGATGGATAAGACCATTTTTCATAAAAAAAATCGTGCATTGATTGTTTATAAATTCCTCTTATTGAATTGAGTTTGAATAATTTGGTAGAAAGCAAAGAATTTATCAGGTACTTCAGATTTGTGTTTTAAAAAATATACCCAAGTCATGCGAGAGAAATCGTCCACAAATAACACAAAATATTGAAAATTATTATGGAAAATAGGAGCTGGACCCACACATCAGAGTGTATTAGAGAAAAATTAGAATTGACTCTAATGTTAGTTGGAGGAAAAGAAACTCTATGATTTTTTGCACGAATATAAGTTTCACATTTGAGAGGTTCAATACTACTTATAAAAAGATTAAGAAATAAAAACTTGAGGTACCCAAATGAAGGATGTCCGAGACGCTTGTGCCATAACCAAAGTTGCCTAGTAACCGTTCCGTGAGCAAGCATGGCATGACTCTGGTATCCTACTTCATCAACGTAGTAAATGTCTTCTTGCTCAGTACCACGCCCAATGATCTCCTTCGTAAGAATGTCCGACAAAAGGTAGAGTACATGAGTACAACACAATTTAGTTCCTTTGTTACTTGGCTAACAGACAATAATTTTGATGATAGTGCAGGGCATAGAGGTAATTTTTTAATTTCAATTTTTTTTGAAAAAGTAATGGAACCTCCTCTTTTAACATCAATTAATTCTCCATTAGCTGTTTCAATATGGGCTTTTGAAGGTTAAAATCATGGAGGTCATGAGTTATACTATCGATAGCCCCACAATCGAAAATTCATTCATTTATCTTTTTAATTGGATTCTGATTTTGGGTCTCCCCTTTATATTGAGTCGCGGTCCAAGGAGTTCAGTAGTCCTTACCCTTACCGTCGCTGCTGCCTTGCCATCGACTTGCTTCTTTTGGCCTTGCCACCACTGTTGGTGACCTCTGGGATGCTCACAGTGGTGGCTACCTTACTCTGATTTCTCGATGACTTAGGATTATTTTTCCACCAATTTGGGTAACCCAAAATTTTAAAGCAGTTTTTTTTAGTGTGTTTTTTCTTTTTTCTTCCACCAATAGTTTTTTTCATCAGAGTTGTCCATAATGGATTATCATATTTATTTAGTTTGAAACCAATTGACAAATTGTTAGAATTAGTTTGTGATGATCGCATTCCAAAATTATTGCGTACCATATTTGTAATTTGTAACATCAATTCGTCAGAAATGATTGATTTTGAGTCCCTAGAACCTAACTCTACTTTCCATGGTACAAAGAGTTTAGGAAAGAAACGAAAAATTATTTAAAAAAATATTATTTTTATTATTCATATTTTTCATCTGTGATTACAAGATTTTTACCAATATATAGACCAAGAATACGTTAAGAGTACGTTTATTATGGAATAATATCTTAATAAATTATATTAATTTTTTTTAATCCTCTTTAATATTTTTTTGATTTTGTCCCTAATTATGATATTTTAATATATATATATATATATGGACGAAAATCCACCAAACAAAGAAGAACCCATTATGGACACTACTAGATATGGACGTTTTTTTTCTTTTTCTTCTGTATCTTCCTCTCTTTTCTTCTTAAACCAAAACTTCCAATCTCTAAACCACTTTTTAATGGATTTTAAGCTTAGGTTGTTTTCATATCCCAAAGTGTTTTTAATTTCACATGTCGTATCTCTTACAAGATATTATTGTGTTTATTTGTCTTAGAGAAAAATTCTAAACGTCCTTGGTAATTATTGTAAAAGATAACAAAATTCTCAATATTTTTTTTTTTCGGTTTGTAATTTTTGCTTTTGTGAAATTATATTAGTTAGCCTCACTATTAATAAATTTTTTAGATTAATAAAACATACTTATATAATATGTTAAATTACTAATTTATTTATTAAGTGTCAACTAGAATTAATAGAAATTTTTAGTTAAGAGTCTCGTTTGTCTGCTTTCTTTCGTTTTTCTCATTCCCAAAGTTCATTTCATACAATGCGGACAAAATAATGTTTAATGCTAGCTAGCGAAGCAAAGCCTAACATTAGGTGATAAAACGCACCAAACTTAATAAATAAATAAAAAAAAAGATATGGGACGTGCTGATCTGTCGATCCAATTTAATTTTCTTTTAAAACAATGAGTAATTCTACAGATTATATATACAAGTTAAAAATTAAAATTTTTATCATAAAAAAAGATTTTCAAGCATATTTTCTGCTTTATTTTTGTTATTTTCGTCATTTATTTTCTGTTGCCATCTCATATATATGATTCAAATTGTATAACTTAATTTATTTTTTAAAATTATTTTTTATTTTATCGCAAAATTCTATTTATATTTTTTTATTGTATTTTACTGTAGATATTATTGTTTTAAAATTATTTGGTAACAAAAAATAAAGTTAAAATTGTTATATTTTTTATTTATTGTAGTAGTTTGAGAATAAATATTGTGATGGACATAATAATAACAAGTTCAAAGATGTTACAAAAGATAATATCAAATCCTTATTAATGGACATAATACATGTTCCAAGGTATTACTTTAAATCAAGGGAGAGAAATTCGACATGTTTGCCACAACAGTGGCTTATTCGACGTCGTCGGCTGAACGGTAGTAAGAGGTACTAATTAAAAACTTTAATGCCTAAATCAACAAAAAATTAAATAGATTTTAATATAAGTAAAATTGAATTAAAAAAATACGTAAGTGTTAGTTAAAATATTTATAGAATAATGGGAGAATCTCTTAGGTTCCTCTGCAATGTGGGTCGGATGCGTTAAGGGATTTGCTTTACAGTGGATTCGTGGGTTAGCCCGTTTGTTTTTTTTTTTTAAATAAAATTTATTAAAATTAATTAAAAAATAATAATTAAAAAATTAAATACAAATAAAAAATAATTAAATTATAATATAATTTTTTAATTTTAATTTTAATAAAATTGTTTAAAATAATATGTGTTAATAGAATTATTTTTATTTTAAAAAATAAGTCACATAATTTAAACATATATACGAAATTGTAAAATAAAATAAATAAAGTTAATAACTAAAAGATGAATAAAAACAAAAGATGAAAAAAAGTATTTAAAAATTTTATAATTATTAATTTTATAATAGTAATTATTTTTTATTTAATAAAAAAAGAAAAATAAAAATTTTCGACCCGTTGGACCGGTCCGCCCTATCCTGCAAAAATTCACTATTTTAGCGGTGTGGATTTGGCAAATTTTTTAATTTGGCGGATTCCAAATCCTAATTCAACCTACTTTTTTTAACAAGTTTAGCAGATCGACCCGACAAACTCGACCCATTTTACCACCCATGTGATTGGTTTTGACATTATTTGACTAACCTTGTGTGACCCAATTTAAACAAAGACCTAATAACTTGTTTTTATGAATTTAAATGGCTACAATATAACTACTATTTCTTACTTAAAAGAGTAGGTTATAATATTGATTATGTATACATTGAATATACAAAATCACGATAAAGTATTAAATAATTCATGAGACGAATAATTTATTTTTTATATTAATTAAATCTAAAAAGTAATTTATAGATCTAAAATGATAAAAAAACAACTCATAAAATTGCACAATATATGTACAACTTTAAATTTGTATAATTAAGTGTAATCTTTAATTTGAGTGTATATTAGAATTCTTATATATATACTTTGAAACACCCTACTATACAGAGTTTTACGCTTAAGTCGTAGAATAGAGATAGTGTGGTGTTACGGGCCTCTATGAAGTAAATATGTACATATAATAGTGAAAAGAGATAATATACTAGGAGCTTTGAAAAATAGGTAAAGCAAATTTGTAAAATAAAAAGCACAGCACTCAGAGAACGGAGTTACCTGCGTGCTAAGAAACCTAAAATTCAAGATATAATTAAGTGAGAGTGAGAAAAGAGAGCCAAGGATACAACATAACAAGCTCCTGACTTAACCTGTGAAGACAAGGCTGGCCGGAGAATATATATACATACATATACAAGTATCCCAAATACCAAAGTACAGAAATGAAACCCTAACTCTCCTGTATCCTCTGTGAGGAACAAAATAATCGAGTTTCTTGGAGAGAAAGCTAAGTAACTAAGTATATATATACATAAGTAGATAAGCCAAAAATATCCCAGGGACTACTCCGCTTCAGGAATCCAGACGCTTAGAGGGGAGCCTCTCGACTTGCATCTGAAAACAACAACACAGTATGAGATGAGAACCGGAGGTTCTTAGCATGGTAAAGGTACCATGCGTATAATAATAAGGTCCTGGGAATGCCAGAGGCAATCCTAGAACTCCGTCATAAAATACTTAATTTCTAAACAAAAGCCATAATTAAGGGTAGGTACTCTAAGCTATTCCTAAACTTACTCAAATTCAAACCTAACATAACCACCAACCCTTTTCACCCTTCCTCTGTTCCTCCGCCATCCATAAATCATGCAGAGACAAGCAACCAGACAAGTTCACGCACAAGTAAGAAGCAGATACTGCAAATAGCAAGAATAGCAGGTAGCAAGATATATAGATTCAATTAGGCAATCTCAGATAATGGATAGCAATCAAAACAAACAAATGCACATGATGCATGCCTGTCCTATGGATGATGAGGCTCACCTGTTGGTTATCCAGCCAACCCGACAAGTCCGAAAACCTTAGACTGTCCCCCGTCGCGCATCCCCAAGAGTCTATGCATAGATTTCACATTCAAACATCAAGTAATCACTCAATGGGGGGCTATCCATACCCGAAAATTTATACGTGCCCGGTCACCCTTACGACGTAGGGTCAACAGAGTATCGAGATTCAACCTGGAACACGTGGTGGCAAGTCACGGTTCTTACCCAGAGAAATTCGTATCTCAGTTATCATCATTCATAAGCCATTTCATTTTCATAATCAATATATAATCATTTAGCAAGTCGTGGCATCAAACTTCATTTAACTTTCTCATCTCCTTCACATAACTCATCATTTTATCTCTTACTTCATCCCCAAGTTATCTTACTATCCTAGCTTCAATTAGCTACTAGACTTAGTACCATACCTTAAGTCTAAAAGGAAGGAAAATGGAGGTTTAAAAGTGAAAATATGGTTTAAAACAGCCAAAATCCAATTTTGCAGCAAGCAGTGGTCACGCGTGTGCGTGGGCCACACGCACGCGCGGTGCGAACAGCACATCACGCGTACGCGTGAGTCATGCGTACGCGTGATCATGCGCTCACGCGCACGCATGGCTACTCACGCATGCGTCTTTAAAATGCCACGCCACGCGTACGCGGGGGCCACGCGTATGCGTGGATGGACGTTTTTCCAAATTTGGCAGAATTCCTAAAAAGCTGCTACAAACCAGTTTTTGGTATCCTGCAACATAGTTTTATACACCAAACTTTTGTCGTCTATAACTTTCTCTACAAGATTCTATTTTTCACAAAATTGATATCATTCAAAAGTTGGTAAAACCATCTTTCATTTGAAACAAACCACAGTTCCATCCAAAATTTAAGGAGCAAGTTATGGACTTCCAAAGTTCATCAAAATTCACTTTTATCAAATCACACTCAAACCTCATTTTCCTTTCAAACCTCATCTCCACCCAATTTAGCATACCACAACCATCAACATAATCAATCCTTAATCATAAAACAACAATTCTAACAACCTAGCTCAATAACATCATATTCCTTCTACTTTACCATTTTAGCCACAAACCACATAGTACTACACATACTAATTCTTACCATTTTCATACAATCATTCAATCCTCATTACAACACTAATTTATCAAGTCAATCCAACAAGTCCAAATTAAACCATTTACTATCTCAACCACACCATTGCCTTGCCATAATCTTCATCATCATACAAGCATATACACATACATACATTTAATTTCCATTATTAATTACTCAACACCATATCATATCAATTTATTCATCAACATCACAAACACTAACCATTTAACATAACAAAGCTTTTCAACCTATCCTATAATACTCTAGCCTAAGTTTTCACACAACCTTATATATTAAACGCGCAAAACCTAAACCATACCTTAGCCGATCACTTTATTTAATCCAAGGCAGCCTCACAAGCTACAAAACAGCCCTCAAGCTTAGAGTAACCAGCTACAAGTTTAGCCTCAATCATCACCAAGCCTCCAAATGTTCACTTTTCAATTCCAAAGCATGCATATGAACTTAATTCACACCTAATACACATCTATACTCCAAATTCAGATTTTACCTAATGAAATTAAAATTGAGTTACGGTTTGGGGCATTCTTACCTCACCTATATGCGTAGCAACTCAAACCCTACAACCCCCGCAAGCTAAATCGAACCTAGAACACCAAATTGGGAAGAATCTCACTATAGGGTTTCAAATTCAAGAATAAAAAAGGAATAGAGATTCTGAAACGAAAATGGATCTTACCGGTAAAATTGATTCGACAGGAATGTAGAACTCGATGCGCTGGACGCGTGGCTGCGAACAGTGCGACGATTGGAGCTCGGAGCGGAAAGTTATATGAGATTGAAGTAAATTCAAGGGTTTTGAAACCCTTCCTCATCTTCCCTGGTGTTCTTCATCATGGAGCAGCTGGAATGATGAAGATTGTGATTCATCTCATTTTATTTAATGAGTTAGTTGGGCTTACGGCCCGGTTCGGGTTCGATTCGGTCTGTTCGGTCTAATTTTAGACCAAATTTTTTGAAATTAGTATCAAAATTCTTGTTTCGAATAGTCAAAAAGACTTTATTTAAAAAAAAAGACTTTAGTAAAAATTTTTTTGGTTAAATTATAAATAATTTATTATCTCAATTAATTTTATTTTTTATTTTTATATATTTAATTAATAAAAAAGTGAATGAATAGGCATTGATATACTAATATATATCGTTAACTATGGGATAGACAAATATTATTTATTTCTTTTTAGCCACTTTATTTAGAACTTTTTAATTTTAATATGGAGGGAAGGTTGGTGTATAGCAGAATTTTAAAGGTATATGGTGTTTTATCAGGGTATGAGGACTGTGCAAGACAAATCGGACCGTCCAATTGAAAATACTGAAAATTCTGGGTCCGATTTGTGTACTGGCAGAAAATTCTAGATCCGATTTGTGTACTGGCAGAAAACTCTGGGTTCGATTTCAATATCTACGAAATTCTACTCCACACAAATCGGACCATCCGATTTGTGTCTCTCTCTCTCCAATAAAATCGGATGGTCCGATTTCTTCCCACTAAAACAAAAAATTAAAAACCGTCACGATCGTAGATATCTCTCCAATACTCTCTAACTCAACATAACTCACATATCAATCTCATATAAAAAAAATAACCATTTATTTATTCTATGAACAGATGATGACAAATCTTATGGTAAGTAAGCCATAAAAAATATCGAACTTATTTCTTTGTAGCCACTTTATATATGTAACTGTTCCATAGACAAATAATGACAAATCTAATAGCAAACCATAAAAAATATCGAATTTATTTTTTTATAATCATTATATATAGGTATTTATTATAGTGTCTAAAGAGATTGTTTAATTGTTAAAATAGATTAAATAATTAATTTTAAATTTAAAAGTATAAAAATTAAATTTTTTTAAATATTTTAAAATTATTATAAAAAATAATTTAAAAAATTAGACATCAAATAAAAGATATCATAAAATTGATCCTATATATATTATTAAGTGTGCTATAGACAAATGATGACAAATCTAATAGTAAGCCATCAAAAATATCGAATTTATTTCTTTATAGCCACTATATATATGATGTAAAATATATTTTAAAATATTTTTCTTATTTTTGTCAGTTTTTTAATAACTTGATTTTTTTTTATTTAGTCCAAATTTAAACAAGTGATTATGGCAGGCATGCAGCCGTTTCATGGTAAGACCGTAACATGGACGATGTAGGTCACTCAGCTGCTTATCGTTTCACATTAATTAGATTTTCAATTATTTTCTAGGTATAAGTTATTTTTCGATACAAGTCTATACAAATTATTTATATTTACATGTATATATTTTTTTTGTGTCGTTAATGCATATTTTTTTTTTCTTCTTTTACTTATTTTTCTCTTTTATTATCATCGTCACCAACACTACAATCACATCCTCCTCCTCTTCTTTCTCCTTCTTTTTTTATTAGAATTTCTTTTCTTTTTTTTTCTTTCTCCTCCATCATCAATTATTTTGTTGTTAAAAATAATAAATAATTCAAATTCAGATTATCAATTGAACTAGAATGAAATTGATTATTATTTTGAATCCAATCAGGTGGTTGAGGTGTGGTTCAATTCTAGTTAATATTTTCGTTAGTAGTTTATGATTCTGTAAGTGAATAATGTTGTTGTTGTTTGTGAAAATTGTTGTTCATCGTTGATAGTTTGAGTTGAATGTAATGTAAAAATTCTGCATTAGAAGAAATATTTTTCTGTATTTACAGTAAATTTGGGTGTAACACGAAGATATTTGAGCATAACACGAAAAAATTTTCGGTGTATGTGTGCTGATAAGTTCTGCATAATTCAAAACTCTTTAACTTCCTCCTCTTCATCTTCTGCTTCTTCTTCTTCTTCTTCTTCTTTTTCATCATCATAACCATCATCATCATCATCATTATCATCATCATCTTCTTCTTCTTTTTTTTCTTATTTATTTTTTTTGTTTTATCTTCTCAAATTTCTTCTTGTTTTATTCTCTTAACAAGAATAAAATCAAAAGAAATCAAACAAAGCAAAAGAAGAAACACATAATGGTACAAAATTACTTGGAAGAGGATGAACTTACATTCATTCAACTAAAAGAAAGAAGAAGAAAAAATGCTGCATTAGAGGAAATATTTTTTTTTGTATTTGCAGCAAATTTTGGTGTAATATAAAGATATTTGAGTGTATTGTTTAAGAATTTTTGGTGTATATGTGCTGATAAGTTCTGCATAATTCAAAACTCTTTCTCTTCCCCTCCTTATCTTCTACTGCTTCTTCTTCTTTTGTTCATCATTATCACCATCATCTTTTTCTTATTATTATTTTCTTATTCATCTTTTTCTTTTTGTTTTACCTTATCAAATTTCTTCTTATTTTACTTTCTTAACAAGAATAAAAACAAAAAAAATCAAACAAAGAAGAAGAAGAAGAAATACATAATGCTGTAGAATTACTTGAAAGATGATAAACTTACATTTATTCAACTAAAAAAAAGAAAGAAATAAGAAAAAAAAGAAGAGGTAAAAAATGCAGTATTAGAGGAAATATTTTTCTGTATTTGCAGCAAATTTTGGTGTAACACGAAGATATTTGAGTGTATTGTTTAAGAATTTTCGGTGATGTGTGCTGATAAGTTCTACATATCAAAATTCTTCCTCTTCCTCCTTCTTATCTTCTGCTACTTCTTCTTCATTTTTTTGTTTCATATTCTCATAATTCTTTTTGGGAGGAAAAAATCAAATAAAGAATAAAAAAATACATAATGTTACAAAATCAATAGAAAGATGATGAATGAAAAAAATGTAGCAACAACAACAGTAATAAAAAAAGACAATGAAGATGAAATACGCGAAGAAGAAGGAGGAGAAACGCAAAGAAGAAGGAGAAGAAGGAGGAGGAGGAGGAGGAGGAGGAGGAGGAGGAGGAGGAGGAGGAATGCGGGATACAAAGAGGAATAACGTGTTTTTACGCGTGCGTTATGTAAGTGGATTTTGTTGGGTTAGAATTAACTTGCATGCCAAAAAGACTTATATGTATAGCAGTACTCTTAGATTTTAAAAGTGTATAGTTGTTCAAAATAACATTTTACAATAATAATCTTCAGCCATCTTACTTGTATACTAAAAATCAACTATAAAATTAATTATTAGTATAAAAGTTATGTTGAAATACAAAATACATATTAAAAATACTAAATGACTGATTTAAGTTAATTTGTAGTGTGTACATATTTGTTTCAAGAGTTACCTAAAACTAAAACTGAGTTGTATTTGAGCTTAGATGTAAGATTCAGACTCCTTTTGAGACAGCGTCCGACTTGTTTCATAGCCGATGTGCTGCCGTCCGAGTTTCTCATGAGAAATCCGACTTGTTTCGTAATCGATGTGCTGCCATCCGAGTTTTTCGTGAGGATGTAGGAGGTAGTACCTACAAGGGACTCCGATGTTTAAGTTAGCATGAGTTTTAGACAGGTTTTTAGTAGATTGAGATATAAATATATCCGAGGGATATTAGTATATTTATAGTAGAATAGATAACCACCTTTTAAAGTAATTCTACCTTTATTAGTGGATAACCGTTTCCTTTTGTTAGAGAAATTGTTGAGATCTTTCTTCTAGATTAATAGGAGATATCTTTAGAGTTAATTATTTATTTAGATAAGTAAAATTAAACTCATGTCGCCGTGTCTGACCTCTATAAAATCGGATAAGAATAAATTAAACGATATCTGTAAATTGGACTTTATTCATTTTTTGTTTGACTAAATTCTGAGCCAATGTATAAACAATAACATTTTTGAATCATCTTTAGTGTATTGTTTAGATATCCAACTTTTTAATTTCTCATTTCATAGAAGTAAGCTCTTGTTCTTATAGAAATAAGGAAATAACATTTTACACCTGTTTTACTTAAGGTGAAAAAAAGAATAATTTCATCATTTGTTAATACACACTCTGATCAAATCTAAATAAATTTAAATTGTTAGACAGCAGGGAAAAGCTTTAAATTGTTACTTATAATAATAAAATGAGAATAAAACCTAGGGGCATCTAGTGTACAGATGTAATTGTGAAGATTTTTGTTTTTTATGGTTATTTGTTGATTTTGAAAGCGTATCACTAAAAGTGTTACTTAAAGAGAAAGTGTTACCCTTAATCGTTAACTTGGCTCTGATACCAATTTTTAGTTGTAATTTCTTTTTCAAAATTTCCATTAACTCTTCATATTTTGCTTCGAGTAAGTTTATAATTTGTATATATTTGGTTGGTGGTACTTTATAGTTTACAATTTTATAATCAAAAGTATTGACCATTTCTATTATTACTAATTCTGATTTCATTTTTATAGTTTTTCAATATTGTTTTAGTTTATAATATTCTTTTTTGCATGGATTATTGTATATAAAATCTTTTATCTGTTTGTCTTTTTCTTTAATATAATTTTTCAAATCCTCAAAAACTTCTTTTATTTCTACACTTTCTGTTGTTTCTAAATATCTTTTTAATTTTTCAACTTCATTCTCCATTTTTTCTTTCAACAGCTTTAATTCTTTAAGTCATAATATGGTTTTCCAGGCATTTATAAAAAATTTTAAGTTTAGCTCCAACTTGTTTATATTTGTTCTTATTTCTATCCTTTTTATTATAAGGTCATTAATTTCGAACTGAAGATTGTTTAATTCCCTTTTATACTCCTTTATTTTACTTTTTAAATTTTTCGCCCTTTTTCTTTTTATTTTGTTTTCTGGTCTTTCAATCTTTGTATACTTCATTATTTATCTTAAAATTTCTGCAAATTCTATCATCGATTCATCACTATTTTCTAGAGATTCTATTAATTTTTCTAACTCTTCAACTTCTCCTTTCAATTTGTCATAGATTATTTTTAGAACTTTAAATGCTCTTTGATTTATTTTAGAAAACTGTAAATAATTCAACCGATTTTCTCTTTCAAAGAGCTCTTGTTTCTTGTCTTGATAGGTTACATATATTTTTTCTTTATTTATTGTCATAACTTAGTGTTTAGGGTTTCATTTAATTTTTCGACCTTTTTTATTAATTCTTTTATTTCAGAATTTTCTTCTTTAATCTTTAACTTAGATAAGCTTAACGGGCTATTAATTTTGGATTGAAAATTCGATGAAACTAATTTTCCTGATGGTTCTTTTAGTAAAAGAACTGGATTTTCAATGGCTATATATTTTGGTATTTCTGTCTTTACAATTTTCTGAAATAATTCATCGACATAAATTCTTTCTCTGTTTTTAAATATTATACTATGATGGCTATTTGTTAAAGCATAGTTTATTGCATATGTAATTGAAAAGGGTTCATCGTCTTGTTCCATTAGATTCTTTCTGTGAAATTTATAAGCCAAACTTATAGATCTTTCAAGATTTTCAGTTGATAAAGGTATAGCATATCCAAGATGGGCATTGAATTTAACATTTACGTTTGCCAAGTTTCCATGAACAATTCCAATTATCTGATCTATTGGGTCATCAGTAATTCTTTTGTCACAGATTGCTAAGCTTATTGGTGAATTAATTCCTTTCATATATGTAGATTTGATTAAGACTTGTATAGTACTAATATGAATCCATCCAATTTTAGATCTTTTTTGTTGATCCTTAATTTTCTCAATCTGTTTACTCAATTCTTCATCATTTATCAAAGCTATTTCAAGTTCTCCATTGGCGGATTTTATCTTTATAGGGGCTTCAAGTTGAATTTTTCCATAGTATATTATATTTTTTCTATTAAAAACTTCTTTTAAAAGATTTTGTTTATTAAAATTTTCATTTGATTTGAGATTTAATTCTGTTTTTAGAACAGCCTGTTTTTCATTATCTAATAAGGCAGATAATCTATAATAATCAGATTCTTCCGTTAATTCTAAACTTTCTAAATAATTCATAACTATGAGATTAGGATAAAGGCGTACCTTTCTGGAGAAAAACTTCCTTTATTTAGAGTATTTACATAAGATGTTTTTATCTCCAGAGGGGAGATTGTAGATACTAACTCCAGAGGGGAGTTTAGAATTGGTTTTTCCTAAGGGAATTCTTCTTCAGACTATAGAATCGCCTCGGCAGCTTCCTCCTTGCTCTCCTAGCATATGAGTACTCTTAGCCTCCTGTTTTCTATTGTCTGATGCCTTCTACAATTGCCTAAGCAATCTATTTATAATGGTTGGGTCTGATGGACAATTCCCATCCTTACCCTTCTTATGACGTCATTGCTTACGTTATTGTTTATTATCTTGCACCAGCTATATTGTTGGTGCTCTATGACCTAAGCGCTTACGTCATTATGCAATAATGTCGAGGGATGCTTCAGATGTGCTGTCCTCTTCTTTTATGTGGGTGGATGCGCTGTCTTCTTCTTTTATCATGTGGGTGGATCCCATTTCATTATTACTTTCTTCAGATATTTCTGAGACACACAGCTGGCACTTGTGGTCTTCTCTGTCTTTTATTAAATAGCAGAGATTCCTCTTTATCCCTTCGGGGAGCTTTTCTAAGAGTCCAGATAAGTTGTAGAATGCTGATTCAAATTCCACTAAGAGTCTCATCTCTCTTTCTTCAATTTCATTTCTCTTACTGGACACAAGCAGAGTATTTCTACTTTTATAATTGATTCTTGTGTGAGATTCCATTGTTATCTTCTGAGTTCTTTCGAAGACCCTTGCTAGTGTGCTGGCTAGTCTACCTTCATGACTGTAGATTGTTAAATCTTGAACTTGATCAATTGGTTGAAAATTTCCTGGGAAGACGGACATGAATATTACTTGGTGTGCTGGAACCAAGCATTCTTCTTCTTCATTAAAAATAGGTTGACTGTTTGTAAATTTTAGGGATATATCCCTTGGATTTACGTTGTCAATCATATTTTTAAATCTCTTTACTGCATCAACGAAGCCTGCAGGAAACTCACTAATAATTTTCAAATCATTAAAAATTAAAATTGTATCAATTAATCCATACTGGAAAAACTGATAGGTGTCAGATGGGGAAGCCTCTGGAAATATAACCAGCTTCGTTAGCTGTTCTTTGGCAATAGGATAATATCCCAAGATTGCCCTCTTTTCTTCAGTCCAATTCAGGACTATGTTAAGGGTTTCTCTGAGATTTGATCTACAGACCCTTTTCTTTTCCTTGATTTCAGCCCTTGTAGGAATGTTTCTTATTATCCCTGTTCTCTGCATTTGAATTGGAGCTTTATCTGCTCTTTTTAGAGTTTGCTCTGGATGAAGAGCTTCATATTCCCTGAAGGATTCCTTTGCTTCTTCCAGTGTTAAAAACCCTCCTTTATGAATTATCCTTGATTGATGTGTAAATGGTGCTGCTTTTTCCCAGGCATCATATACTCCTTTCATGGGGCCGTTATAAATTACATAATATTTTTTATCTTGGGTGGATTTTTTGATAATTTCAGCAATTGTTTTATTTTCTGGAATTTTTTCCTTACCTGATTTGTCCACCACGCTTAGCTGGCTGAACTCTGATGGTTTTGGTTGTTGTGTTGATTTCATTGCTTCGATGGCCTTCTTGAGGGATTGGATCTGTGTCCTTATTTGCTGACAATGCTTGCATTTTTCGAGTTCTTGTTCGTATTTTTGAATTTCTTGATCTAATGCGTTGTAGACGAACTCCATTCTCTTGTTAATGTATCTGCAATAACATTTTTGTCACCCTTAATATATTCAATTTTTATTGGATATTGTAACAAAAATAATTGCTATCTTACCAATCGTCCATGATTATAATCAACTTTTAAATTATATCGTATGAAACCTGTTAAATAACTTGAATCTGTCCTTAATGTAAATTCTTTGGGTAGTAAATCAATTTTCCATTTCTTAAGAGATTTAATTGCTGCTAGAGTTTCCCTTTCATGAGTAGTATATCTCTGTTCTGTTGGAGTAAAAGTCCCTGAAATATACCTGCAAAGTAATTCTTTTGGGGGATATTTAGAATCTAGTGATTCTTTTTCTTGTTCCAAACTTTTTATAGCTTTCTTAGCTTTTAGACATCCTGACCAGGTTATGTCTGAAGCATCTGTTTCTACTATTAAGTAGTCATTTTCTTCTGGAATATAAAGTTCTGGAAGTTTTTCACATAGTTCTTTAATTCTTTGAATTTGTATACTATCTTTTTCATCCCATTTCCATACTTTTTTAGTACTTATTTTTGGAAATAAGCTTTTAGTGTATTCTGTTATATTCTTTAAAAATCCCTGATCAGAAATATAATTTATACACCCTAAAAATCTTTGTAATTGTTTTCTATCTTCTATTTTATTAGGAAATAAATTTACCTTTTCTAGAACATTTGGTTGAAGTTTTAGCTTTCCTTGAGTGGATAGAATTAATCCAAGGAACTCTATTTCTTGTTTTGCTATTCTTGCTTTCTTTTTACTAATAACTAATCCTTTTTCCTTGCATCTTTCTAAAACTATTAATAATTTTTGAAGATGATCTTCTTTATCCTGTTTTGTAAAGATTAGTATATCATCAATGTATACTAAAACAAATTCATTTAACTCTTTTAGATTTTCTTCCATAAATCTTTGATAAATACCTGGGACTTGCTTTAATCCGAATGGTAATACATTCCATTCATAAAGCAACACACTTGTTGATTCTTTTGTTGGGCAAGTAAAAGTAGTTAATTTCTTTGTTTCTTCGTCTAAACGAAGTTGCCAATATCCTGATTTTGCATCAAGAGATGAAAACCAAGTTGCTCCTTTGATTTTTTCTAGAATAGAATCTTTTCTTGGAAGTTTATGAGCATCATCAATAGTTGCTTCATTCATTTTCTTATAGTTTATTACCATTCTTCGTTTTTCCCTTTTAATTTCATTATTGTTTTCAACGTAAAAAGCTGGAGCCGTATGAGGACTTTTACTTAATCTTATAATTCCTTTTTCCAAAAGATCTTTACATTCTAATGAGAACTCTTCTCTATCTCTTGCGGAATAAGGAATTTTATTTGGAACATTTATCTCTTTTATGGGATCTTTTAGTTTAATGCTTACTAATTCGTTATTTGTATTTTTAATATCTAAAGGATTTTCAGCACAAATTTCATCCAAGAGTTCTTCTATCTTTATTTCAAGATTATTTTTTGGAATATTTATCTGAAAGTATAGATCCAAATAACATGTTTCTAATATAGAAAATATTTTAAATTTTAAGATCTTATCTATAGTAGTAGTTGGTATTTTTATACGTTTTGATTTTTGATTTATTGAAGAATCGTGTGGAGCTTTTAAAACTATATATGTTAATTCTTGAATGAATGGATGATATAGCTTTAAAAAGTTATTTCCTATGATAAAATCCATTCCAGAATCTAACATATATATAGATGAAACAATGAACCTATAATTTTGAATAAAAATTTCAACCATCTCTGCTTTTTGGTCAATTTTATGTATTGATTTGTCAGCTATTCTAACTCTTAATGGTTTCTTTAATTTTTTCCAATCAAGTTTTATATTTGAACTAGCAAAGCATTGTGTTGCCCCAGAATCTATGAAAGCATTTATAAACTTTTCTGTTATTTTTATAGTAATAAATGTAGCATTATTACTCAGTCTCTGAGTCTGTTTCCGAGACATATTCAAAAATATAGTCTAAGTTATCATCAGATTCTTCTAATGGTTCCATGAAACAAGACTTAGCAATTTCTATTTGTTTAGTAAGATCCTTTTTATCCTTCTTTTTCGGGCATTCATTTGCGTAGTATCCTTCTTCTTGGCAATACCAACATTTACAATTTTCTTTTTTATTCGGACAATAGTTATTTCTTTGTCTTTTGTTTTTATTGTTATTTTCTTTTCTAAAATATCTCTTTTTTCTCCAGTTTGGATAGTATTTTCTTTTTCTAAATTGATATTTTTTTTCTTTGAAAATTTTTATTAAGACCATATTTTTTAGGTGTCTCCTCATTATCCTGACAGCAAATTCTGATTATATTTGCAAATCTTTTTTGAGTTGCTTCTTGCATACAACGTTCTTTTATTTCCTCTCTTATTGCAGAGGTTGCTCCACCAAAATTATTTTCAATTGTTCCTCTATTTATTTCTCTTATAAATCTTCCCATTATAAATTCATTAGCAGAATATGGAAGTTTTGTTATGTACATACTAAGATAATGATTTTTATCTTCTTCTTTTATTTGTAATAATGTATTCTATATTCACATATATAAGATTCCACATTACATAAATCATATATCTGAATATTAGTTAAATGGTTTTTTGCTTCTTGATATTCTTTATTATAGACTTCTTGTCTATGATCTATAATATTTTTTCCAAAAAATTCTTTATATAGAATCATCATTATATATAATATCTTATCATAAGCTGTTGTTTTTGTTTCTAATTCTTCTATTATTTGGTTTTCTATTGATGTCATATAATCTCTTATAGTTCCTTTAGTATGAAACCCTATGTAATTCCAAATGTCCCTTCCAGACAATTCACTAAGTTTTGGATTAGTAAAGGCTTCTAATAAGAAGGAATTCAACCAGTTTTCGAAAATTTCTTTTTCGTTCTTTTTGCAGTCTAAATCGAGCATTCTTTCTCCTTCCATTTCCTGGATTTTAGGAACGTATTTTGATGGTATTTTTGTATATTTTGAATCTTTATTTATAAACCCTTTTTTAAAAGCATAATTATCAAAACCTGTTTCCCATTTAAATTGAGATTGATTATCCTTAGATGTTCCAGCTTCATTTTTTACTTGTATTGGAATAGCTGGTTCTTCGTCACTTGAATAATCTAGAATGTGTTCTTCATTTTCTATATTTTCAGAATTTACTAATTTTTCTTCTATTTGAAAACCATGTTCCATAATATTATTTTCTTGAGCCATTTTTAATTGTTTAAAAAGCATTGTAACTTCTTCTAATTTTTCTTCAATATTCATAATTTCAATGGTGGTTTTACTCTTAAGTCTGTTATGTTGATTATATTTTGAAATTTTTCTTCTTTGGGATTCTCTTTTTCCTTATTTCTTTGAAATTTATAGATACTAATATTTCTTCAAGCATATCTACTATAGAATTTAATTGTGGGTTAAAAGTATGATAAAGATGTGGGAAATCATTTCCATGGTAGCATTTTTTAGAAATCCCGTGTGAAAAATAAGTTTTTTCAGGTTTTTGAAGTCCTTCAATAAAACTTATAGTAAAATAAAGATTTTGAGAAAAATTATTTTGTATTGATTTTAAGAATTCAGTGTCATTACAATTAACATTGGTTAAAATCATTAGTTTTTGATCTATTAATTTTGATAACTTAATTATTTCTTCTCTTAAATCTTCTAATTTACTTTTTTCATTAGGTGACGCTTTTCTTTGTGAAGAGTTACGGTTTTAAGTGAAAAGTGTGGTTTTAGAATGTGTGGTTTAAGTTTTGCCACGTAAGGACATCTTTAAAACAATATCTGTACCCTATATTTCACTTAAAACCTATTATCGATTCAAAACAAAAAATCTATTCATATATAGTTTTTACTTTTTACATAATTTAAAAAAAACATGAGATGTGATAATAAAAATGGGACACAATACACAAATGTTTAATATGTAAAAAATATTCGATGGATTATAAAAGACCCAAACTAGATTTACTGGGCCGAATATGTGGATAAAATGGGCCGAACCCAAAAGCTTTCAACTATCAATTGGAGTTTTCGTTTCCTTTTGGGCCAATCCCACGCTATTGGTGACCAGTGACCACTGAGTGTTCTGTGTGGTAGTTGTTTTTTTGGCCCCAAAAATGAAAGGGAGGTAAAAACGGCAAACGGGAGGGAAGAAAAGATGAGGCAACGAACCAAAACCAAAAGAAAAAGGTAACAGAAATGAAGATTGGTGGCGGTGTGTTGTACGGAGGACCTCCACATGGCAGCGTCCTGCCACTCCTTTTCAGTAACCGCCCATCCTCCCTCCGGTTCACCACCGCTGTTGCTGCTTCTTCTTCTTCTACTTCCCATGTGGTCGCAGAGCACTCGTCTTTTGTTAAGGACGTAGCTGCAACTCACCCTCCTCAGCATCTCTCACAACTCTTATCTATCCTGAAAACCAGAGGTAACGTATGAATCATCATAACACATTCTGTAGAATCTCAAGTACTGAAATCGAACTAGTTAGTGTGCTCTATCTGAAGTTTCTTACCGATTGCTATGTATAATAGGTGAATCTATTATCTCTCCCGGTGCTAAGAAAGGATTAATCCCCCTTGCTATACCACTCTCAAAGAACAGCTCAGGTGTGCGTACACTGTATTAAGGACTTTGTTATCTCTTCAATTTCTCTGTTCTGTGTTCTGTTCATGTGATTTTTTTTTTATAGGTACTGTGACTGCGCTGTTGCGATGGCCCACGGCTCCACCCGAGTATGGCTCGGTGTTTGTGTTTTTCGTGTGTGTGTGGTTAATTTCATTATTGTTTGAATGATATTGCAATATTTAAACACATGCAGGATGGAAATGCCGGTGGTGGAAGTCAATAAGTATGGAGTGTGGCTGTTAGCTAAGAGTGTAAGTGGAATTTTCAATGACATTGTTATGTTTGTGTTGATTTATCTAGCCTTAATTGAGATGGTATTATGCCTAATCTTTATGTGCTGTATTTATAGGTAGACCAATTTATACACAGAATATTGGTTGAAGAAGATGCAAAGAACAGTCAGGACAGAAATGATGAACTGTTTCATGCCTCGGCGGATGCTGGGGAGAAACTTTACAGAAAGGGTGATTTTGCAGAGTCCAAAGCTTCTAGCCTAGATGTCTATCTGTTGAAAAAGGTATTGGTAAATTTCTAAAATGTCTTTTTTGTTAAAATTCCATGTGCCATGACACATCATTGCAGGAATCTAATTTGTTATCAGGTTGGTCTATTTCCAGATATCTTAGAGCGCAAAGTGATGCGACATTTTGAGGAAGGGGATCATGTAAGGTTCTCTTGTATTTGATTAGTTCCTCAAGCATTAGCTATCAGTAAATTGATTACATGTCAGTTACGTCTTTGTGTGGAAGGTTTCAGCTTTGGTAACGGGGGAATTTTATACGAAGAAGGAGCATTTTCCAGGATTTGCTCGGCCATTTGTGTTCAATGCTGAGGTTTTGTTGAGGTTGGTAGTAAGTAGTAACATTTTCCATTATTTTCTGAAGGCTGTTCAAGATGGAAGCCTGACTCTTACCCTTCATCTCCTAAGGAGTATTATGTTTTTTTCACAGGGTTGGGCGTAATGCAGAAGCTAAAGATGCTGCCAGGGGAGCTCTGAAGTCGCCGTGGTGGACTCTGGGCTGCAAATATCGGGTATACTGTATATTCCTTTATTTTGGGACTTAATTTCTTCCTTTCCTGCTATTTCTTTTGTGATGTTTGTTTTATTTAGGATGTTGCTAATATAGCACAATGGGAAGATGAACAAATTGAGTATGTCAAAGAGAAGGTCACAGAGGAGGGAAGGCAAGGAGATATTAAGAAGGGCAAGGCACCTGCACAGGTTTTATATTAGTGTCAACTATTTATTCATTTTATATCATGGCTGCAGAATTATATGATGTTCATCCTAATATAGTTTTCATTTTCAAATCGATTGCAGGTTGTACTGGATGAAGCTGCTTTCCTGTTGGATCTGGCTTCTGTGGATGGAACTTGGGATGACTATTTGGAGCGGATTGCCCAATGTTACGACGAAGCAGGACTCAATGATGTCGCAAAGTTTATACTCTACAGAGATTAATATTCCTACAGATTTGCTCCCACGCGCTGGCTGCAGTTGCTTGCCATTTCAGCAATTCCAACACTTCATTTGAAGATTTTGATTGTATAGTACTGGAAAATTTACAAGATATTCTACATGCTTTGACAATTTTTGTTGAGTTTTCATTTCATTGAAATAAAGTTAAGCTGACCTACTTGCATGCCTGTAATTTTTCTATATGATCTACATCTAAGAATCACCATACTCTTGCATTTTTCAGCCCTTTAATAAAATTGACAAGTTATTGAATACAACAGGATTAAATAGACAAAAATATGTTTAGAAACTATTATATATTGGTAAAGTGTTTGTAACATTGCAGTAGTATGTTCAAAAAGCCGTGAAAAGATGGCCTCAATTAGATATTCTTAGTAAAACATATCAACATTGATATAAGCTAGCGAAACCTGGAACCCTCTTTTAAATGTGCTTCTCAGTGCTGCACAATCGGTAAGTATGTATAGCATAACACTACTTGACTAGTGGTGCATGTATTCCATAACATGAATTTAATGTTACCAGTTTTCAGGCGTTCGAAGAGCCAAGAAATAAACAGAAAGACAGCACATAACTCCTTCCTTTATTAATAATACAACATAGATATATAATTGCTTCCTCTCCTACAGGAAGTACTGAAAAAAAAACATTAGAATTGCATTTTATGTGTTAAACAGAAAATGTGCCTTCTTTTTGGCTTTCTTCTTCCTCCCTAATAGCTTCTTCCATAAGCTTCGACCTCCTGATTTCTTAGCACGAACAATGGCCAAAGAGTTAACACTGGAGCTCTCATCCTGACCTTTAAGTCCATTCAGAACCAAAATCTTTTCTAGGGGCTGTACAAAATCTGTCATGCTAGAGCTTCTGTCACTTGCTTTGTCAACCTTTAGTTTGGTGTCATTGTCAGCCAGCATCTGATCGAGTAGAGAAGATCGACTTTTCACTTTTATGCCTTTTGGGGGGACAGTAATTATGCTTGTGGTTGTGTTATGCTCGACGGCGGTGACATTGTCAAAAAAGGATGCATCATTTGGTGAAGCTAATGCCTTCAACTGCTTCCCAAGGTTAAGGATGGTTTCTTGACACTCTGCTAACTTTTCTGTTGCAGCTGTTATCTCCCAGTCCTGCAGGAAATATCAACACCTTTCAACAACACAATACATATTTCAACATAGATCCACAGGTAAAGCAATGCCATAATTTAGTTACTATAATGATGGAGTTAAATTTTACACTGAAAGGCTTTAATCATGAAACAGAATTGCCTTTCTTCTGTTTTGTTTGTTTTTCGTAATCATTAACATATAAACATGAAACTCATAATCGAACCTTCTTTTCATTTATTTTTAATCGATAGTGTATATGTTGCTGCACAGTGTGAAGCTTAGAAACAAGTAAAAACACAATGTTGAATGGATGAAGTAACTTGCTCATCATGCTCTAGTCTTGGATCTCCCTCCTTTTTACCATAGAGAACAAGTCAACCTCATGTACAACTAAATACTATTTAGATTTTAGTTTGTGTCTCGAAAAATAATACTTTAACTTGATGAAATTTTTCCAGAATTTTTCATGTGAGAAAACGTATTCTGATTATGACAAGAAGTAAAGAGAATAAATTGAAAAGAGCTTACACTTTGTAGTGGTTTATCTTTCTGAAGAATGTCATCTTTTGAGCACTCCTTTGTCATGCTGTGAAGATGAATTTCAGTAAGTGTGGAAATCTTCAAATACCAAATTAAAGCCAAATGTTCAAAAATTATATTGGAAAGTAAATAGTATTTAAAAATTATTGATACCTTTCAAGCTGGAGCTGAAGTTCAATACATCTGGCCTCTAATTCTTCACAATGATGGTTCTTGTTCTCTAGTTCCACTTCTAATGCCAAAACCTTGTGATGAGCCTCTTTTAATTCAGCTTCTGTAAACTGAAAACTAACATCCGCACTTATCGATGTTTCATTTTGAATTTGACCTTCAAGTGCTTTATTGGATTCTTTCAGGTTTTGTAGCTCCAATCTCAAACTAGCAATAGTTTTCTCTGATTCCTGAAGTTGATTCATTATGGGTTCTGTTCTCCTAGCAGCAGTTTGAAGGCTACTTTCCAAGACTTCCTTTTCGGCTTCACAATTGACCTCATTAACACTTTTAAACTCTTCCTTATGATCATTTTTCATCGCTTTGGTCTGATAATCATGGCCATCGGAATTAGTTAGCAGTGGCACACATGACAACTGTTGTTTGGGAAGATGCAACTTATCTACTTCAGGAAAATGACTTGTCATCCTAATTTCAGCTTCATTTTCACTTCGTGTCTCATCCCAGTCAAATTGTTTCTTAACAGCATCCCTAATACTAGAAACATCCTGAAGAGAAAAGCAATGATTCATAATCCAATCCAAAGTTGTGGTCAGTTCTGCAACAAAATTTTCAGTATCAGCCTTGCCGTTCAGTAGTTCATAACACAGATGGAGAAATCGCTGCAAGACATTATTAAGTTCAGATGTTTTCCACTGGAGAACACGGACCATGTAGTCTGTCGTCGTTTCTAGATTATTGTCTGAACTTCCATCTCTTCTACAAAGGGGATTTGAATCATCATAAGCCTCAGCAGGCATGCTGATCCCTTCAATAAGTTCAACTATCTTGCTAATGGATTTACTCAGATCAGTCCCAGTTTCTTGTTTTCTACTCTTTATTGATGAGATCTCAGCAACATTTACTTCACCAGATTGGGGTACAAGAGAACTTTGAGGTTTATCTGTTGTTTCAAAATGACCACGGGTTTTGCTTGAATGAAACTCACATTGGTCTGAATTGTTTAGACACCCCAAAGCAACTTTGATGTCCTCAGTTATATCATCAACGGTCTTATGAGTGACGAAGTTTCGCTCCAAGATCATTTTTACAACATGATGAAGCCAACCAGGAATGTTACCCTCGAAAATGTCACCGGAACAGGTTTCATGGTTTGATGTTGCAAAGTCAGCCGTATGATCAGACACCGGAATGATCTCCTTACCAACTACTTCAGAGATATTTTCATCTGGTCCAATCTCTGAGAGATCCTTTATTCCATTATCTGCTTCTAAAGAAGCATGAGAACGTTCAGAGGCTTTTTCAACAGAGATAACTGCTAATTTTTCCATTTCAATGAAGTCATCCATAAGGTTTATGTCTGAGCTTCCAACACTTCTGCATGACAATAGTTCCTTCTGTTTTGCACATCTGAGGATCTCCAACTCTGAGACCAATGCAGAAGGCCAAGACTCAGCACAGCTAACCTTATCATCACTGCTAACGTCAGACATTGATGCCAAAGAGAACTCGTGTGATGCAAGAATACTTCTAGGCTGCTCCAATGCTACTTGACCTTTGGAGAATTCTTCGATCTGTGACTCAAGTTGCAATAGTTTTGAGGCGGTGCGGGCAAGCATTGATCTTGAGAATTGGAGTTCACTGGCTTTCCTATTAAGGGACTCTTTCAAAGTCTTGTTTTCTTCTTGCACAGCATGTAGTTGCTCAGTTAAGGTAGTGATTCTTCTATTGGTACTCTCAAGGGGATTGTCCGTTGAAGATTCAATTACATAGGATGAGTTCACCATTTTCTTCTTCATATCAAGTGATTCCCATCCCAACATTTCAACTTCATTCTTCATTTTCGCCAAGGCTGCCGGACCTGGTAACCGTTTTCGAACCAAAAGACGCAATCTCTGACATTCTGATTCTAACTTGGCAATTTTTCTGGCACTCTCTAGGTGCTGCTTATGAGAAGCATCAGCTGTTCTGCGATTAAATTCAATCTCCTCATTTCGGATCTCAAGTTCCTTGCCAAGCACTCGAACCTCATACTTTAGAGATGTGTTGTCTTTCTCGGCAAACTCCAACTTAATCATCAGTCCATTATGATCTGCCTCTGCCTGAGTCAATTGTCTTTTCAGATCTTCAATCAAATTTTCTTTTGCAAGAATAGATTTATTAAGATGAGCATTTTCAACGGCTGATCTAGCAAGCTCTTCAGTGGTCTCTGATAGCTGCTCCTCCAAAATTAAGCGTGCTTGTTCAAATTCTTTTGAAACCTTCATGACAGCATCTTGAATTCGTTGCTCTTGTTCTTCTCTAACAAATCGCAACTGTTGCATACATTCCTTGAGAGCACCATCCAGATGGCTCACTCTTTCTTCATAAACTATTTGCTGCTGCATTGATTCTTCAAGATATTGCTTCATAGACACCATTTCGGCTTCTGCCTTCTCCCATCCTACACCAACATTTTACGAGATCCTGAATTATTAACAGGAAGGCAAATGATAAACCAGTATACAGAAACTGTGCAAATTTTACCTGTCACTGCTTCTTGTGCAATTTTTGTTTGTTTCTTCACCTGCTCATCTCTCAACTTGTTGTCGGAAATTGTAGAAGCAAGCTTATCATTCAATCTTTTCAAATCTTTTTCCAATTCTTCTTTTTCTGCTAGAAGTGCCTGTACCTACAACAGAAAGGCAGAGCATGAAACAAAAACCATTTTTATCAAATGATAAAGCACATATTACACTTAACAAACTTATGATCCCTAACGAATACCACTGTTATGTATGAAAATAAAAAAAGATATTTGTTATCAGAATAAAACCACTGATTTTAGACATAATCAAATTACCTTTTTATTCTCAACCAAACAAATTACCTCCTCGTTTTCTTTTGAAGTGTTATTTGCTTTGTCAGTTGCTGCCTTTTCCGAGGACTTTTTCCTCCAAAGCCAAGACTTGTGATCCATACTGATTAGAATGCTTCAAATGATGAAAAATCTGCATGGATCTTTCAGTAAGAGAAATAGGAATTGCAGTACAAATATAGAATAATGAATTCATCATAGGAATAAACCAAGCTAACAAGAATAATGACTTCACTTCTTTCAATACTAATAGTTGGATGAGCACCATTGAGAAGCACTACATCATTAATTTATCAAATTTCATTGAATAATATGGTCCTCAACAAGTAGCTAGATCATATATGAAGAATTTTAAGCACACGTGATCGATTGTTCTGTCATAGTACGATAGCTGTAGCCAAAGGAAAATATGTGCGCGTGCATATAAAAATAAAATATTTAAACTCTCTTATTTACATAGGCATGTACATTGTCGGCACATGACATAACATTTCATAAAGAATTGTAATTAACACAACATCAACCTGAAAAACAAAAGAACTTCAACAGAGAAATCATTGACATGCATTGTATGGTTTGGTTTCTGAGTTTCTGACCTATTAAGAATGAAGGTGGTTGTGCATTGATCGTCCATCAAAGACAACAAAAAGGAACAGTGAAATGCTGTAGTTGAGCTGAGAAGGAAAGACAAGGTTAGTGAAACAGAGACATATGATTAATAATGTGTGAATTGTGAGTGTCTGAATCAGTTACCGAAGCTAAGGGCACAGAATTGCAGGAAAATGACTCAGCCTCTGAGTAGTCTCAGCAGCACCACAACTCACAACCACCTCACCTCCTTTTAAAAGAGAAACAACATGTGTGTGTGTGTATGTGTGTGTTTGGTTCGCCAGAAATAAATAAATAAGACGGGAAAGTGAAAGTTAAGTGTACTGAGTCCAATAGAAAAAGACAGAATAATAGATATTTGCTCGCTTATTAAAATAATATGATCTTTAAGAAATTGAAAATTTGATATTATTAGTAAGAGAGTTAATGGTAGTATAAAATAGTATAGTATATGTATGATGGGTACTATATCATGAATGTAATGATCTCCCTGACTTATACAATAATTTGCATATACTATACCAGTATTTTGTGAGAATCGAGAAGAAAGAAAGAAAGAGGAGAAAGTGTCGGTTTGGTGGGTTAAAAATCTGAGTGTTTTGACCACTAAAGGAAGGACGAGAAAGAGAGAGAGAGTAGGGTAGGGGCACATACTTCCCTTCTTCATTTCCTTCACGCGCCTAACAACAATTTTATTCACTTGTTAGTTGTTACTTGTAGTGAATAGCTTAAAATAAGTTAGACAAGTTAGATATCAGCCAAGAGCCAACCAAGATCATGATATATCTTAGGCAAGTTTTATAAAAATATTTTTAAATTATCTACCAAAATATATTTTTTGGTGATTCAGGTTTGGGTTTTAAACTTTTAATTACCATCAGCGTCCTCTGTTTTTTTTAACCCTTTCTTTGTGGTCCCTAAACCCTAATCTGCTCCTTATATTCGGCATTTAGGAACCAAACGCAAAGCAGAAAAAAGGTACCTTGCCAATATGCCATGTTTGTCTCCATTCTAATTAGCTTATGATGCAATACTGTGTTACTCTTTTATAGCAGAGCTTCTTAATTACAAATGTAAAATATTTAACATTAAAAGGAGAGCATAATTCTAGTTAGAGTCTCTTTCTTATGATAATATTATCCCTCATAAATAACGGCATATCGATAATTACATCATTGAATATCGTTTACTTAAGTTTTTACATTTGATTGATTTATTTCGAAAGGATTATATTAGGTAATTAATGATTTGAACCACATGAAGAATTGGCTCTAAAATTAGTTCATTTCAAAAACATAAACGGTCAGAGTTAATGCCGAAATCGTAATTTAATGCATATATTCTGACACGTGTGTGTTCACATTGATAATGAGTCAATACTTGGTTAGTGTGATATTTGGGTTCTTTTCTGTCAAGCCGAATTAAATCTGTGACATGTTACCACATCGATAACAATAATGTTTAGAAGATAATAAACCGTCAGTTTAAATAATATAAAATTATTTTATTTAATATTTATTATTGATTGTTAGAATAATCATATGATTTTAGATATAATGAATATGTGATGGCGAATATTATATAAATAAAATTATAAATATTATATTATATAAAATAATTTTAATGTTGTCCCCTAACATTATCAATTGAAAATTAGAGAATATAAAAACTGAAAAAAGGCGCATATTTTTTGTGGTTGCATCGGATGCCATAGCAATAGCGTTGGAGCATTAGTATCTGAAATAGAGGATGTTACTATAAAAACACGTAAAATATCTTTTTGTAAAGATATTTATGTGTTATATTATTATTGGACGTATTAATAAATCGGTTATTTTTTAATTTTTTTAACAAATTATACTAAAACCAACTTTTTTATAACAATAATAATAAACTCAATTGTTATCAGAATCAACCAATTAATATAACCCACTAGATTATGTTTTATTTTAAATAAAAATCAAGAATATATTTATTTTCTTATCAAAAAATTTATACATAATTCGGTTTAAATTGTGTAAATCGATCGGATCAAATCAGATCTAATAATTATAATACAAACAATTAAATTTATTATTATTGTTATAATAAATTAATTTTGTTATAATTTATTAAAAAATAAATTATTAACCGATTTAATAAAGATATCCAATAATATTATGATATATGTAAATTTTTTAGTATCTTTATAGAAGTGGTTTCATCTCCAAATGTACCAAGTAGTAGCAAATAACAACTAAATTTTTATGCATAGCGTGGTTGGAACATTAAATGAAATGGTTAAGTTGTTGCATGTCTCTCTCAGGATAGCTCTTTATTTCAGTGTCAGGGAAATTAGATTCTAGAGGCCCACAAATTTTTTCCCAATTAACCATTGTTAGATATGTCATAAAATCCCTAAATCCCACAATTTTTTGCCCTTTGCTTTGCCTCATTATTACACCGTGTTGACATTTAGTCATTTACCCCTTCAGATTTTCAGTTTTGACAATGGGAGATCACATTTAGCTGTGACGATTAAGAAATAAAATTGAGAAACTACATGAAAAAATGAGCTTGATGCTCTGTGTTCATTCGTTTTTTTTTAAATGTTTTTTTTGGTATTTTTTGTCTGGACTGGGTAGACAAAAAATAACATTTTAAAAAAACTGAGTATTGTTAAAAAAAAAACACTTTTGGAATTGTTTTAAAAAACTATATTGTATGTGACTTGTATTTTTGGTCGGTGTTGTATGTGTATTTTATAGAGCCCAAATAGGTTTTGGTAATAAAAGATATGGGCTCAGCTAGATCTTTTAGGCCTACAAGTTGTCCAATATAGTTAACCCAAATTTCAATCTTAATCTTTAAATCTGTGGAAAAATTGAATTCATACACCTTTTTGGTTATATTTTTTAAAAAAACTATTTTTGTTACAAATTATGTAAGTTTTTTTTGTCTCCCAACTAAATACTGTTCAAAAGACTAAGATAAAAAAAACTGTTAAAAAAAACAAAAAAAAAAAAACAAAGGGTTATAGTTTACCATAACCATAAAAAAATGTGAATTACGGATTTATTAGATAACTAATTTTTCTTTAACCAACAACTAATAAAATAATGAATGATCAAAGATTAAGGAAAAAAAAAAGAGAAACATTGTCTTAATCGCATTTTAATATTATTTTATATCGATGAGTGATTTTGGCGTGTATTTTTTAAGATTATTTGAAATACGAGTAATTGAGTGTAACACAAGGTGTGTGTATGAGATTAGGAGTGTTCAAATTCAAACCGATTTAAATTAAACTGCTCATCTAATTCAATTTAAACCAAAAATCGATTAAAATTGCACTAATTCGAATTTGATTGGATTTTATTTTTTGCAAATTGTTGGATCGTATCGGATTTAAGATCTACTTTTCATAATCGATCCAATCCAATCCAAATCGTACAATATACTATAATATTATTATTTTTTTATTATTATATTTATAATTATACTTATAACATGTTCAATTTGTTATAATTTTTATATTATTCATGTATTATTATTATTTAATAAATATTTTATGTTCAAAATGTTATTTATTTATTTATTTTAATTAACCTATAATTTTATTTCTATTTTTATATTATCGTTGGCTTTTTAAAATATTGTTAAGACTTAATATATCATTGTTGATTATTTAAAATTTGTTGATTTCCAAATCGCTTGAAATTAGATCGGATCGAATTTTTAAAAAAAAAACCACTCAACCTAAACTGCAGCGCAAATAAAATTAGTGTTCGAATCGAATGAGTTTTTTACTCAAAACTGATCCAAACCTCACTGAAAACACTCCTACATGAGATGAATGATACTTATTGTGCTCATCAAGATTTTCAAAGCCCTAAAGGGAAATTAAACAAAATTAAATTTGACCTTAAATATATAATAAGCATTATGCTTAGCTTTGCAAAAAGAATAAGGTAGTGACAACTTGACAGTTGGAAATGATAATTTCACACAAGTTGGTGAAAAGTTTGTATTGAGCACCAAACGTTGTTCCTATTAACAGAAAGAAAAATAGTGCACCCTCCAAAGTCCATGTCCATCACATTCAATACACAAATAAATTCAGCCAAAACAAGAAATCAGCAAGTGATGAATAATCTCCAAACGATCCCAAAAACTTTACTTTTGCATCTTTTGGAGAAAAAAGTAGGTTCCCCACCCTCCTCCACTTTTATTCATTTTGGGTGTTCACAAAAGATTATTGTTAGTTCATGACCACCCACCTACCTCTTTATTTTGGCCACAACAATTGGTTATAAAAACGACTGACCAAAAGTCTTCCATTTCCCTTATTAGAAACTCGTAATCCTCTCTGCTTCGAATTTCTCCCAGATGAAATTACCCTATGATACGTTTCTTCTCTTCCAATAATAACGTCACAATACATGCATGTTTCTATGTTTTTTTCCCCTACAATTTAGATAATTACATTTCACTAAAATGAAATACAATGTTCAAAGCGAGACAAATCAAAGAAAAAGGGAATTGTGCTTGTATGTATAAAATCACTTTTCATTTATAATAATGGTTAAACATATAAAGAAAATTTATCATAAAATGTTTTGGTATTTACCTAAAGTTCAACCATGATATAGCTAGCATGGAAAAATTATCACGTATTCGTGTGTACGGTTGTGGAACTTCATGTTCTTATATATTATCAAATTTTCGGTAATATTTTTGTCTTCTAGTAAATTTTCGAATTACTATATTAACTCTTGAAGTAGATATAAAATTATGTAATTGGCCAGTTAAAAATAATTCACATAGAAATAGAATGGCTCATGGTTTCAAATATTTGCGACTTAATTAGTGTCCTAATTTTAAATTTTAACTCATTTAAAGTGTATAAGAGTAATTGATACAACAGCTCAACATTTTTATTTGTAATGTAGAGTGTTTGAAAATATTTTTATTTTTATGTAAATTTAAAAACAATTATTTTATATATTAATATTATTATAGAGCAACAATTAAATATGTTAAAAAAATTAATGCTGATAAAATTAAACAATTTGTTAATAAAGAGGAAATTAAGTATAATTAGGATAGATATTTATGTAATATACAGAAGATTTTTATTCAACTCGTATTTATAAAAATTTTTAAGTTTATTCCTTATTCATTTATTTAATTTGTATTAAGTTTATTTTTTGCAAAAATATTCTTGAATAATTATTGGGAGTAGAAGATAAAAAAGATATAATTATAAGAAAATTGTGTTATGAATTTAAATATGATAGTCATTTCTCATATATATCTATATATATATATATATTGTACTCTTTTTTCTTTTAGTTGTCTTGTCAATTTACTATTATTTTGTTGTTTTAAAATATAATATGAAATTAAGTGCTGTCATTTTTGAAGTAATATTTTAACTATATTCTTTTATTACGTTGTTTTAGTTCATTTGTATTTTTAAATTTGTTAATTTTTCTTTATATATTCCTTATTGCTTATCAGTATATCCATATATATGTTTTGATAAAGAACATATAGATAGCTTCTTCAATATTTGTTCTTAACCTTATTCAATTATTTTATTATAATTACGCAATCTAATAAAAGAATAATATATATATATATATATATATATATATATATATATATATATATATGTGTGTGTGTGTGTGTGTGTGTGTGTGTGTGTGTGTTTATCTTGTTCAATTCAAAATACTCTAATTTTAGTTATTTTTATTTGTAACTATGCTATTGTATATTGTAACATGATGATTTTATTAATTATATATAAAGTTTTAATATAAATTTATATCTTTTTAATAATTACTAAAAAATATTTATAAAAAAAATAATATATATCTTTAAGAATTATTTCAGAATATCTATACAACAAACATCATATACATATATGAGAAATGATAATACCATTCTCAAATACACAATACCACTTCCTATTAATTATACTTTTTTTATTTTATCTTCTTTCAAATCTATCCTCAATAATTATTCAATAATATCTATATAATAAAATAAATTCAATACAAATTAAATAAATTAATAAATAATAAACTTAAAAAATTTTAAAAATATAAATTAAACAAAAATTTTTTATACATAGCATAAATATCTATTCTAATTATATTTAATTTTGTCATTATTAAAAATTATTTAACTTTATCACTATTAATTTCTTAATATATTTAATTACTTTCCCATAATAATATTAAGATGTAAAATAATTTTTTTAAATTTACATGAAAATTAAAATACTTTTAAAAACTCTACATTATAATAAAAATGTTGAGTTATTCCATCACTTATTTATATATCCAATATTTTTTCACCAAAATTTTTTGTTTTATGGCATCACACAAAATTTGAAATCAATTTTCAGTGAATGAGTGAAAGCAACAAAAATGTAACTAAAAGTACCAATACCATATCATCTAGGCTCACATATATATAAGTCAGTAAAGCATCTTTAGTAAATATCGATATTTAGTTGTGAGAGGTATATTTAATGTAAATTAAAAATTTTAAAGATAAAATTGAAATAAAATAAAATTTAGAGATATTTTTAAAATATTTGATAAATTTTAAAGACAAAAAATATACTTTATTCAAAAAAAATATCTGTTAAAAACATTATGGCACTCAAATTCAAATAGTGCTAAAAACTTATTTAAAAAATTGGATTCATTTTATCCATTTTTTCTTTTTTGTTTATATGATTTATAGTTAGGGGTGGCAACACTATCCGAACCCATAGGTATCCATTTCATTCTTATCCATTTAGGACGAGTAATTATCCACCTCGGTATGGGTCGCGGTCTTGGTCGGGTCAGTCTCCTAATATATATAATATATATAATATATGTAAAATAATTAGTAAAATGATTAATGATATTGATCATATTTAAATTTTTATGTTATATATATAATGATGATTATATAAATTTTAAAATTTAATTTTATTTGTTAAATTTTAAAAATTATAGAGATAAATTAGATAGAGACGAATTAGAATTCAACTTTTTACTATCCACAAATAATAATAAAATAAATTCTACGCTGATTATTATAAAGTGGAACGGAATTGAAAGTAGGACAAAAATTCGTCCTTATCCATTCCATTACCACCCTTATTTATAGCTACTCGAGTCCTGCTCATTTTAATTGTGTAATTATTATATCACACTCGGCTCAAACACACATGTAATATTATGTCTTATAATCGACTTTAAAGAAAATAATCATATTATACGAGTAATTCTCGTGTTCGTTCTAACTATAAGGGAAGATACAAATTATTGTTACCAAAATAGATAGTTTAGGTTTTTCTTTGTCTGTCCAATCGTATTTACTGGTGGGTTCCATGGCTCACAAGTGTCAACCATATATCAAAGATTGATTATAAAACTACGTCCAAATTAGGACACAACTTCATTTTCCTTGATGACATTCAATTTTCTCCTTTCCATTAATGGAAAGACATTTGCGTAAATCACTTTAAGCTCAATTGAATTGAAATACGGTGTGAAATCATAATCATGGAAACGTGGTCAAGTGACCAATCGAACCTTAACGTCAAACAAAATGGATGAATTGACTTTTGAAGTAGAAATAAAGCCTTGGACGCTAGCAACATTTGATTATGATTAATTCACATTATTAGTATGTAATACCCATCATCTAGAACACTAGTTAAGATTATGATTTCCTTTCTTTATTAATTAAATTTTCTCTTTACGTATAATAAACAAGAGCTACTGCTAACAAGAAAGATTCCTCTGCTAAGTGTGAACTTGTTAATCCTTGGAAGATAAATTATCGTTCTCGCCAAATGCGGCTAAAATTAATTCACATCGGCAACATTCATATTAATACCCTAATTTAGACGCAATGTTGCTATGTGTGCCCCATAAAATAATCACCCTATCCATCTATTCAATTCACAGAGGAAATTAAAGATGAAGTCTCATCTCTTTTTTCTTTCTTTTTCTTTTTCCAAAAAACAATAAACAGACAAATGAGAGATAAACACAAATATAGTAAATATGATAAACAACACAATTATTATAAAACTCTCAAATTATAATACGAATTTGAATAAACTCTCAAGATTGATTACTTGGATTTTTTATTAACAATCTTTAAATTCATATAAAGCCTAATTAGTGAGAGGTAAAAGTAGTATAAGGTTCCGGAAAGTAAACCAAACTAAAACCCTAAACTAAGGGCATAAAAAACCCTAAACTCCAGATCTGTATTAATTTATTTAATATTTAAACATAAGTATATAAAATACATATGATTACTCAAACCAACAGCATTTGAGCTCCAATGCATGCATGTATCTAGAATCAAAATATAGTCTCGTGAAATTATTAACTCCAAAAATTTAAATTAATAAAAAAAATATAAATAGTTATATATATCTCTCACATATAGAATAGTGAGACAGAGCAACACATGATAGAAGCCTGCAATGTAATTGCTGCTTCATTCATTCGTTTCATTCTTTTCGTAGAACTTCTTTCCTCCCCTCTCTTGACCCTTCCCTTTGTCGTATGAATCATTCAACTCATCATATTTTCTATTTGAATATAATGTATGTAATAATCTGATTAGTCTTAATATTCATTATTCTGGTTATAGTCTAATTTAAAACAAGTAAAAATTCAATTGAGGTGTAGTTATTTTTATATAAATTTAATAATTTAAAATTATTAGATGATAATTTAGTTAAATATACCAAATTATCTAATAATTCTTAGAATTTCAGTTATTAACTTCACATAACACAATTATAACACAATTGTATGCGAGATTTTTTTTTTAAAATTACAAGTTAATACTCAAAATGACTCTTGAAATTTCATCTTCAACTTAATTTAGCCTTTCAATTTTTAATTGATCAAAATTGTATCCTGAAATTTTAAGACATAACTAAAGTTGACTCCTCCATCTATTTCTGTCGTCGAAGAGATGACATGGTATAATTAAACGATGTTGTTTTGCTGTTTATGCTTAAACAACATCATTTTACTCCTTCCCTCTTTTTCTTCCTCCTCCTCAATGTCTGAACCTCCTACCACCACATTGTTACCACCCTCAATCATATCTTTCCAACACCACCATCATCACCACCACCACCAACACTCTCCTCATCTTCACCTCCCTCTCACGTAAGATTCGAATAACTAATAAATAAATAGTTAAATTGGTGTAATTATATGCAAAAATCTAGTTTGAAATTGTGTAAAATTGGTATAATTAGATTGAGTAGAGTGACTTGATTGAATTGGTGCATAATTGGGTGCGCTATTTGATCGGAGAAGGACTGGGTGAGGCTTAGTGGCGTTGGTTAAAACTTGGGTGTGATCGAAGAGAAGATTCAAATGATTTGAAAATTGCTGTCAATAAAAGTACGGATTTTCGTTTCGAGTAAACATTATATAACGTTATGTGAAAACGTAGGTTAGACGATCCTAGAATCGGTTGAAGTGGTATGATTGGTGTTGTGATGATATTGGATTAGTGTATGTGGTTTTGTAATTGGATAATTGTGAATTGTGAGTGAAATTGTGGTCGGAGACCATAATTGAATGAATTATATGTTATGGTATGTTTTGAGGTTGAATTATTGTCAATGAAGTAGGAAGTTAAATTGTTGATTAAATGTGATGTTGAATGATGGTGAAATGTGTGATTTGGGTTGGTTAATGAATATTGAATGAGAATTAGATTGGAGACCGTAATTAGGTAAGATTTGATAAGTTATTGGTGTTGATATGCTGAATTGGGTTGTGGTATGATGGTTGAGTTATATGCATTGATTTTTGTTGTAGTTTGATTTGATTAATGGTTTTGGAAGGAATTGTTGTTAATTGGGAATAGTTAATTGATTGAAATCGGTTGATTGTGCCTTAAATGGCTAGGATGTGATTTGGGATTGGTGATTGAATATAGAGAAAGCCTAGAAATTGGTCTATGATTGGTTTTAAAAGAGATAAATTTGAGAATATGTAAAAAAATTGGCAAAAAGTTATTTTTATCCAACTTTGACATGTCATAACTTGGAGCTCGGAGTTTGGAATTGAGTGAAATTTATCTTGAATTAAAATTGGGGATGATTACTTTAAGACGGTCAAGAACGAAGGAAAAATGATTTTTGTAGAAAAAATTATGAGTGTTTAAAAATTGGTGTTTAAAACTGAATTATACAGAGTTTGTAGAATTGGTGACCAAATTAAGTTATGCGCGTATGCACGACATTAAATTTTGTGATAGTTAGATTCAAGTTCTGCGCGTACGCATAAGGCATGCGTATGCACGAGGCATACGTACGTACGACTATCCTGTTTTGGCTAAAATGATGATTTTGAATTATCTAGCTTTCCCAATCTATTTATAACCTCTTATAATCTCCGTATGAAGTTGAATAACTAATTAATAAGCGTTGAATATGCTAGAGAAAAATATAATGAATTGAAGTGAATTATTACCCGATAAACTCTTAGTTAACTAAAAGAAAATGTTATGAGGATGGAGGTTTGTCCTGTCTACGGTAAAGATGTAGATGTCCTGCTCACAAGATAATGAAATTGATGAATTGATAAGGAATTGAGGTTAATGAATATCATAACTTATGAAATCGATTTGAGTCAATAATTTTGACTGGATGTGGTATGAAAAACTGAATTGGTAAGGTCGTAGGTTTGTCCAGCTTGCGTGGCAAGGTCATGGGTTTCGCTCTACTTGCGTATTGATTTGAAACCTGCACCGGATAAGGATGGTAGTTCCATCCTACTTGTTTGTGGTTTCAGTGTGATGTTGTGGGATGGTAGTTTTGTCTCGTCCACAGTAAAGACAGTGGTTTGATCCCGCTCACAAATTAGAGAGTTTAAAATTCCCTCTAGTTATGCATATATATGTAGGTGAATAGGATTATGATGAATTATACTTTATGAGGTTTGTTAAGATTATGACTAGAATGGAATTGAATTGATTAGAGGCTTAGATCAAAAATGAGGATTCATATGAGGCTTCAGATGAAATCTATGATTGAGATATATAATAGCGACTATGATTAATGATAAATTTAATGATGATAATAAGGTTTGATTGATAATGATTATTGATTGGCAAGGACGTGGGTTTTGTCCCGCTTGCGTTATTGATATTGTAGGGATGGTGATTTACCCCGTTTACAGTGAGGACGGTGGTTTAATTTAATCCCACTTACGGACAAACAAGTTGAGGTTGAGGATTCTCTCTCTTATTGCGATTGACAAGCGGGATTGAGAATTTTCTCTCTTGTTACATCGTAAAAATGAGTAGGAGATTGAGGATTCTTTTTCTATTACATCACAATCTCTCTCTAGTTAGAAGGTGACATGGCACTCTCCCTGCGAGGTGTACATAGCACTCTCCCTGCAAGACATGTACAGGGCACTCTTCCTGCGAAGTGTGCATGGCATTCTCCCTGCGAGACCGACTTGTGATAATTAAGCCTAGATATATTTTTCTCTTGGGGATGCGTAATAGAGCGACAATGTCCCGGTTAGTATTGGATGTATCGGGTTCTGGCATTCTAACCGACAAGTGAGCTCACAGCTAGTAGGACAAGCATGCATCATGTGCATTTGTTTACTATTGTTTGAGTGTGCATATTTGTTTTGGATTACCTAATTATATATTTATGTTTAATTGCTAATTGAAATACTTGCCATACTTGCTCTACTTGTGTTTGCTTTGTATTGCTTATTATTTGTATATGATTTCACTATTGAGACTTGAGACTTGAGATTATTGATGATTATGACTATGGGAATAAATGAGATAGGTGGTAGTTTAGAGTATACTAAACTTAGCAAATTAACCCCGTATTGATTATTATTTGTGACTGATATTACCGAACTGAATCATGAATTGAGCAATTAAATATTAGGAGTAATGATGACAATGTATTGAGAATAATTGAGGTTAGAGTTAATTGATAGAGTTTAGACTTTTAGCAAATTGACCCTGTTGGGAGTATTTAAGATCCTAGACTTGAACTTTTGTGAAGTTGGAGATTTAAGATTGACTAGTTGACTCATGTCTCTTTATATAGTCTTTATTTGGAACTATTACCCTACTGAGAACCTTAGATTCTCATCCATCATGGATTTTCTATTTTTCATATGCAAGGCGTGATGCACCTTGCTGAGTGTGTAAGATTGCATTTGGTGAAGCAAAGAAGACTTTTGTTTATGCTTATTTTATATTTAGCATTTCTCCACTTTTAAAAATATTATTGTATATCCCTCTGAAAGGTTTTTATCTTAGAGAAACAGGATCTTATTTTGTACACTTTTTGATTTATAATATTCTAGCCAGTTTTTTTTTGCGGGTCGAGAATAGTAATAATTATGTATCTTATTCCGAACTTGTGTGTGTGTGTATATATTGTTGAGTTAAGAAATTAACTAAATTAATTAGTGATGACAAATATTATTTTTGGGCAAAATAAATAATTAGTGTTGATCAAACTTTAATGGCATATTACTAATTATTTATTTCATGGTGCATGCCAAATTCATCCAAGCAGCCCAAAATGGAATAAAGACAATATAGCAAGGCTGATGGGTAAAGCCCAAACAAAAGCAAAAATTAGAAGCCAAAGAAATCAGATGGGCCAAACGGGTTACATGAACCAAACCGATCCAAGCCCGATTTGATTTTCAATTCCCACCATATTGCTCCAACCAAAGCAATGTTCTCCTCTCTAATCAAGTCACATCAAGACTTCAGAAAAGTAAGAAAGAGAAAGAGAAGAAAAGCTTCCTCCATAAGCCAATAACCAAAGAAGCAAGAAAGAGAAAATCTAAGCCTGAAGCACAGAAGCTAAAGCAGAAAATCTAATACAAATCAAGCTTAAGAAAGGTAATCCATCTCATCTTGCATGCATCAGATCTTCATCCTTTCTTCCCTACTCTCTGTTCTATCCGAAAATGGCATTCAAAGAAAAAAGTTGATCTATGTTCTTCACTGCTACAAATCCACGGTCACAAGAGATTCTTGGGGACCAAGTTGCATATCTATGGTTCAGATTTGGTTGACAATTTCGGTTACTCCTTCATGGCTTTCGGTCAAGTTGGAAAAGTCAGAAGGAAAGGTTCTACTTTGATGATTAAGAAGAAAAAGTGAGCTTGTGGGTTGGTGAAGCTCAAAGATCAAGGTGTTGACCTTGGAAGCAGAACCGAGCAACATGCAGGGAGATAAAAGAAGCTTGCTGCTCATTCGAAAAAACAAGGAGAGATAACCAGTGAACTTGAGGTGTTTTGTTCTGAGAGAACTCTTTGAAGAAGTTCAACTAACTGGACAGTGTAACCTAATCAAAGGTGCATTCCGCCAGTATGAAGAACTGAATCAGAGGCTTGCTAATCTGGTTTTTCGCATAGCACGGAGGCTGTTGATGAAGTCAATCTCCTTCATGTTTTACTGATTGTGATATATTTTTCTAAGCTTATCTTTCTGTAATTTCTTGAGAGAAAAGGCATTGTGAGAAAGTTTGAGAAAAAGCCAAGAATTGAAAAAGGTTGAGAGATACACTTTAGAGAAAAGCCTAGAGTTATTTTCAGATTTCTTTAGGTTAGCTAAGTGTATTGTATCTTGTACCTGTTTGGTATCCCTTTCTTAGTTGGGTTAGCACTAAGAGTGAATAGTTGAGTGTTAGCATAGCCAATGTCAAGTTAGGTTAGAACTTGAGTGTGAAATTGGTGTATGTAATACTGTTAACTATAGTGAAATTCTTCCATAGTTGTGGAGGAGACTGGATGTAGGTTGCATAGCACAAAGCAACCGAACCAGGATATATGCTGGTGTTAGCTTTTTCTTCTCTGTCATGTTCTGTTTTCTGATATTCATGACACACAAATAATTTGTCTCATAAATTTCCGCTGCTGAGTTCAAACAGAATCAGATTTGTAACTTTGCTTTAAAAAGGGTGAAAACAGCAAACCAAAGGAAGGCATAGATTCAACCCCCCTTCTCTAAGCCTACCACAACCTTCATATATATATATATATATATATATATATATATATATATCTTTTGCTCTGTAAGCGACATTCTCTACGTTATCGTTTTGTGTGTGATGGAGCTTGTTGTTTTTGTTTATATTTTTTTTACAGGCTCTTAGTTACATTTTTATTCTTCAAGTATTATGTATGTATCTTTTTTTAGGTGTCGTAATCCCTCACCACCTTTGGTTTATGACTTAAGCGTAAAGTTCTGTGTAATAGGGTGATACACCTCATCTACCACTCCACCACTCCACCTCCACCCCACCACCCCCTTTTCCATCTTCCTCTTCCTCTGCCTCCTTAGCCAGAGAATACCGCACCTCCCTTTCATCCACCACTCCACCGTCACTCCACCACCCCATCTCCATCTCCCTCTTCTTCCATTTTTTTAGTCAGAAAATACCATAAAGAAAACTAGACCATCCAAAAAAATTTTATCCTCATCACAGCAAAAAAAACTCAATGACGAGTGAAGACTTGAAACGACATCATCGTTGTCATCATCATCAGCCTTACCTATATGCTTTACCACCCCCAACAAGTAGAAGCAGCGGGAAGTTAAGGTGAAAGTGGGTTGAGAACTATTGCTGGAGCCATGGCTGCTTGAGGTTACAGAATCAAATTGTCTCATTTGTCATTGTATTGATTTTATGAGATGAAGGGAAGGAAGGAAGAGAGAAGGGAGATTTACTTATCAAATCGAAAAGGAGGAAGAGAAGGAGGAAGAGGAAGATGGTGGTGGTGGTGGGGTTAGGAAGGTATGATTGAGAGTGGTGGCAATGGGATAGTAGGAGTTTTAAATATTGATAAGGAGAAAGAAAAAGAGGAAGAGGAATAAAACAACGTCGTTTAAGCCTAAACATGATGTCGTTTAATCGTGCTACATCATCTCTTCGGTGACAAAAATAGAAAAGAAGACCAACTTGAGTCACACCTTAAAATTTTAGGATACATTTTGGGTCAATTAAAAATTAAAAAATTAAATTAAATTAGGAGTCAAATTTCAAAGACCATTTTAAATATTAACCCTCAAACTATTTTTAAGTTTGAAGCACTAGTCTTAGTTTTAGAAAATTAAAGAAGAAAATAGTAAAACTTTACACCAACTTTTTTTTCTAATATAAGAATTTAATTTTCATATATTATTATTATAAACAAATTTTAAATAATATAATTAATTGTATATCGTCATATCAATAAAAATAATTAATTTTTAAATTTATTATTTAAAAAATTATTTAAGTGCATAGATATAACTGAGTAATTGTATAAATTTTTAAAAAAATATGAGGAGTCAATGTAATATTTGTACAATGTGTACAATAGAGGTTTATGGAGTATTAGAGATATAACTATTAGTGTTACTTTTTTCCATCAGCTGAAGCTTTTGGGATAAGTGGTATCATGACATGGTATTAGAGTTTTAGATTCGAAAGGTTAAGAGTTTAAATTTTAGTAAATTCCAAAATTAGTATGAAAATGTTCATTTTGTAACTCAATAGCCCAATCCTAATTTTTTTTATATACTAACAACATATTTAAATTAAATTACTAAAATAAAGTATTTTCGTGCGAGAAACGTATGTTTTTCTATCATTATCACAGTTTTTTAGTCTTCACCATCTTGCTCATATTAGTCAATTGTTAATTAAAAGTATATTAACCATTATTGATTAATTTAATTTAGTTGTGAAATCTAGTAAAAATGATTGCTACCTTGAAATAGTCACAATAAAATATGGTATAATCAATCAAGAAGTGACATATGGATAACTTTTAAATTGACAAATTTAAAAAAATATTTATGTATTTTAAAATTAATCACCACATTAAAACCCTCCCTCTCTCTTTCATTATGTTAAATTCATAGTTGGGAGACATTGAAAAGAGAGATAACCTTCAATTGAAGTTCTGAAT
Source organism: Arachis hypogaea (assembly GCF_003086295.3). Classification (NCBI taxonomy): domain Eukaryota; kingdom Viridiplantae; phylum Streptophyta; class Magnoliopsida; order Fabales; family Fabaceae; genus Arachis; species Arachis hypogaea. The sequence goes on along the minus strand of NC_092040.1, from coordinate 7,893,700 downwards.
GTAAAGGATTCACAAAGATCCAGAGGAAGAGAGGATGAAGTTGAGGGAATTAACAATCCTAATTCTCACTCAACTAACTAATGACTTTTTGACTAACAATTGATTATATACACTAACTATCTATACTACACTAGTATATGCGTATTACTTATGTACTCACTATTTGTATATGTATGTGCTTATTACCCAAGTGACATTCCCCCTTAAGTTGTCAAGTCTGAAAAATTGGCAACTTACAGTGAGAGTCATATAGACATGTACTTGGAATTTACACAAACCTTCTCAAAGAAAGAAAAAAAATTATGTTCATACAAAGATCATACATTCCCCCTTAAGTTGGGATCGAAGATGTTGAGCAATCCCAACTTAGCATAGCCTGATTTGAAGGGTCCTGGAGCAAGTGCCTTTGTGAGGATGTCCGCATTTTGGTCTTTGCTGGTGATAGGCAAAAGTTTGATGAGTCCAGAAATTATTTTCTCCCTTACCACATGACAATCTACCTCAATATGTTTGGTACGCTCATGGAAGACTGGATTGGCAGCTATATACCTGGCAGACTGACTATCACAGTAGATTGGGATTGATTTGGTGACTGGAACATGCAGGTCAGCCAGAATGAATGAGATCCAACGAGCTTCACATGTCGCAAGTGCTAGCGCTCTATACTCTGCTTCAGATGAGGATCTAGCCACAGTTGTTTGTTTTTTGCTCTTCCATGAGATAAGTGAAGTCCCTATGTAGAAGCAGTAGCCAGAGACTGATCTTCTACTGTCTGGACATGCTGCCCAATCTGCATCTGAGTAACCGGAAGGAAGCAGGTCTGAGGAGGCAGAGAAGAATAGACCTGCTGCGGGGGCATTCTTCAAGTATTTGAGAATTCGAAGAGCTGCACTATAGTGAGCAGTGGTAGGGCAGTCCAAACAATGGCTTAACTTTCCCACCGCAAACGAAATGTCTGGCCGTGTTGTTGTGAAGTAGACAAGTCTGCCAATGAGGCGCCTATAAGCCGATACATCGGAGAATGCTGGTGCTGAATCCTTGGCCAGTTTGGTTGCATAATCCATCGGAGTTGTGGCAGGCTTGCATTCGATCATTTTGTACTCGGTGAGCAAGTCCAAGACATATTTTCTTTGGTGAACTGCAACACCAGTGCTTGATCTAGCTATCTCAAGACCCAGGAAGTACTTTAAATTGCCAATATCTTTTATTTTGAATGCTGCATGCAATTGTTGCTTGGTGATGTTGATCTCTAATTGGTCATTCCCTGTGAGGATCAGGTCATCTACATAAACAAGGACAGCAGTAAAAGCACTATTATTTGATTTAGTGAATAAGGAGTAATCATGTTTGGACTGTGAGTAGCCTAAGCTCAAGAGTAAAGAAGTCAGCTTGACATTCCATTGCCGACTGGCCTGTTTGAGGCCATAGAGTGACTTGGTTAATTTGCAAACCATCCCAGGTTTCTCCACGTTGAGGCCCGGAGGTAAACTCATGTAAACTTCTTCGTCTAGATCACCATGGAGGAAAGCCGTATTGACATCAAGTTGTTGAAGCAACCAACCCTTTGCTGCTGCTAAGGCTAATAGAATCCTGAGTGTAGTCATTTTTGCAACCGGGCTGTAAGTATCAAAGAAGTCAAATCCTGGTCTTTGATTGTACCCTTTTGCTACGAGCCTCGCTTTATGTCTCTCAATGCTGCCATCGGGTTTCAATTTCAATTTGAAGACCCATTTACAACCTATTGGTTTCTTGCCTGGAGGTAAAGGAGTGATCACCCAAGTCTTATTTGTATTCAAGGCTTCTAGCTCAGCTGAAATAGCATCCCTCCAACAAGATTCGGTCACAGCTTCTTCATAATGTTTTGGCTCAACAGATGATGCAATACTTACAGACAAAGTTCTATGTGTAGTTGAAAAATTATGATATGATAAATGGTTAGAAATAGGATACCTACAATTAGTTGTGGTTGCTGTCTCTTTGGAAGTTTGCATGCAATAAAAATTCTCTAGATGAGCTGGTTTTCTTTTTATTCTTTCGGATCTCCTAAGGGGTTGTTGTGTGTGAGCATGATGAGATGATGCAATGTTATTGTTATTATGTGATGATACTGCATGTGATTGGATGGAAGGGTTGAAAGAAATTGTGGCAGGGATATGAGGTAGAGTGGTTTGGGTGTATGTGAATATGTCATCAAAATTAAGTGATGCATGAGATTTGTTGTGAGTCAGATCTAATGATGCCAAAGGAGATGCTGCAGTATTACTTTCTTTAAAAGGAAAAATATTCTCATAGAAAATAACGTCTCTAGATACTAGCAATTTATTATTGGTGATGTCAAGCAATAAGAAACCTTTTGTGCCTTCTTTAAAACCAAGAAATACACACTTTTTGGCTCTAGCATCTAATTTAGTTCGATGAGCTGACAGTGTAGAAATGTATGCAAGGCACCCAAATGCTTTGAAATTTTCAAAAATTGTGGTTTTGTGATAAAGAATCTCAAATGGGCTCTTGTTGTCTAGTAAATTGCTGGAAATTTGGTTGATAATTTGAGTGGCATATACCGCTGCCAAGTCCCAGTAGCAATGTGGAACACAAGATTCATACAATCTTGCTCTGGTGACTTGAAGCAAATGCTGATGCTTTCTTTCAACAATCCCATTCTGTTGAGGAGTTTCAACACAAGAGGATTGATGCATAATTCCCTTCGATTTGTAAAATTCATGCATTTGAAATTCTTTTCCATTATCAGATCTGATGCATTTAACTTTTCTTTCAAATTGAGTGTGAACAAAAATTACAAATTGTTGAATTAAAACTGCTGCATCAGATTTCAAATTCATTGGAAAAATCCATGTATATCTACTATAATCTTCTACTATTGTTAAAAAATATTTGTTTCCCTTGGTAGAAATAACATTGATAGGACCCCAAATATCTACATGAATGAGTTCAAATGAGGATTGAGTTTTAGAAAAATTGTGAGGAAAAGGTTTTCTTTTATGTTTAGACAAGTGACATGAATCACAGGGTAGAGCAGTAGCATCTTTATTAAATTTGAACTTTAAAACTGTGGGATACAACTGTTGCATGTAATGCAATTTATTAAATGGAATATGACCTAGTCTAATGTGCCAAAGTGCTTGATCAGTGTGGTGTGTGGCTGGTGAAGTTGCTGCTGTTTGTATGGACATAGTTGTGTGAGTGTTCAATTTCTTGGTATCTGATTTTATTGCATACAAACCCTCAGTGAGTTTAGCTGCTCCAATCATCTTCATTGTATGGTAGTCCTGTATCTCACAACCAAATTTGTTAAAAATGAATTGGCAATCAATTGACTCTATTAATTTTGAGACTGAAATCAGATTTAATGCAAAAGATGGAATGTAAAGAACATCAGTGAGATACAATGTATTAGAAATTTTGACTATGCCAGAAATCGAAGTTGTGACAATGCTTTTGTTTGGGAGCCTAACTCTAACAGGATCGATTGTTTGATGTGAATGAAATGCAGCAAAAGTATGTGTAACATGGACCGTGGCTCCTGTGTCAATAACCCAGGATTCACTATTCTGTGACAACACTATGGACATGATCACAGAATTACCTGCATCGGAGGATGTAGGGTCTGTGACAGTGGAAAGGTTGTTCACATTATGAGAAGTGGTGGCTCCATGGTGTTGGAGCAGTGTTAGTAGAGCTTGCTTTTGTTCTTGTGTAAATGAGGCTTGGGAGATACTATTTTCTTCCTTGTAGATATCAATAGTGTCACTGCCTTTCTCATCAGTTACCTCAGCAGTGATGTTGTTGATGTTATGGGCTGTATTGGCTTTGAGGTGCGGAGGGAAGCCATACTTTCGGTAGCAATTGTCCACTAAATGTCCCTCTCTGCCACAAAATGAGCATTGCCTGAGGGTGTTTCTTCCTCCATAACCTCTTCCTCTGCCACCTCTACCATCTCTTCCACGACCTCTGCCTCTAAAGGAGGTGTGACTATTTTGATTGCTGATTGCATTAGTTTGCAAGTTGGAATTCATGAGATCTGAACCGGAAGCTTGTCTCTCTTGTTGTAACAGCATCGAGAAAACTGTATCTATTGGTGGGAGGGGTTTCATCAGCATTATATTGGACCTGACTGTGGTGTATTGTTCATTCAATCCGCGCAAAAATCTAACAACAAATGTATCATCTCTATAGGTTCTGACAATGGAGGAGCAATTGCAATTCGAGACACAAATGCATGTGGGAAGAGGCCTGTAATCCTCCAATTCTTCCCATATGCTTTTCAACTGTGTAAAGTAAGGTGTTATTGATAGGTCACCTTGCTTGAACGAGAAAAGATCCTCTTCAAGTTCTGCAATCCGGAACACATCTCCTTGGTAAAATCTCTTCTTTAAATCTTCCCACAAATTGTTAGCCACACCATGCCAAATCACACTATTTCGAATATCTTGGCTGAGAGACAAATTGATCCAAGAAACTACCATCGTATTACACCTTTTCCATGCTTCATAAGTTGGATCGGTTTCAATCGGTTTTGGGAGAGAACCATCAACAAATGCGATCTTGTTCTTCGAAATTAGGGCTCGTAGCATCAATCTGGACCACGAATTATAATTCTTGTGATTTAATATTTCAGATATGAGGGGGTTACCTGGACTATCACCAGGATGAAGAAAGAACGGGGAAGAAGGATCCATGATAGGATTAGCTGGAGGACGAGGAGAATTTGCCTGAAAGGTGTTGATCTGAGCTACCAAATAAGCTAGGGCATTGAGATCGATGCCACTGGGTGCTGGTTGTGTGTTAATCGTTGGAGGATCCATGGCTTAAAATTCGAAAATCAACAAATCTGAGAAATTGATGCAGATTCGGACCTTCTTTTCTTGATCTCGTTGATCGGAAAATGCTTCGTTTCAAGATGTGTGGTGTGTGAAACTAGACAAATCTCATCAATCTCTATAGTATGAGTTCAAGAAAAGAGGAGAAAACAAGAAAGGAGAAAGAAACTAAAGAAAGGGAAAAGAGGAGAAGAAACGGAACAGAAAGAGTGATCGAAGTGATTGCAAACGGCAATCGCTCACCGCACCATGTTAAATTCATAGTTGGGAGACATTGAAAAGAGAGATAACCTTCAATTGAAGTTCTGAATGTAAAGGATTCACAAAGATCCAGAGGAAGAGAGGATGAAGTTGAGGGAATTAACAATCCTAATTCTCACTCAACTAACTAATGACCTTTTGACTAACAATTGATTATATACACTAACTATCTATACTACACTAGTATATGCGTATTACTTATGTACTCACTATTTGTATATGTATGTGCTTATTACCCAAGTGACACATTAAGTAATAAATTACTAAAATAATCAAACTAATAATAAAAATAATTAAATTTATTTATAATGATATAATAAAATATTTTATAAAATATTAAATACGTATTTTTATAAATATATAGATGGCTGATTTTTTTATTAATATATAACACTATTGAATTTAACAAATAAAGGCATTTTCTCATCGACTAATTCCAGTATTTTAGTAAATTTTTCTCGTCCAAGGTTCCGAACAATATTGATATCACGAAACTCTGGGTAAAGAATAGACCAGTTTTATTACTTTATTGTGTGTTGAAGGTTGATTTCATATAAGGACAAAAGAAATAAATTTGACTGCACGCATGAGAGTTGGCCAAATTTACTGATTTTACCATATACTATATATAAATTTTTAGCCGTCTTATATTGTTTTCGGGTCCTCTAATCAATAAAAATAGAAAGGAATTCGAATATTGAATTTGTTTTTCTTATGTATTTTTCTAGTAATTAACTAACTCAATCTTTTTTATTTTAGCCTTTAGTGCAGTAACTTATATATGAACATATATGTAAGCTAATGGAGACAAAATTACAATGCGCAACAATAATCACTATTTTTTTAAAGAGAAAGTGTATGGAATTAATTTTTAGTTAATTAATATTTAGGGTAATTTACGTATTTAAATTGTTTGAGCTCCAATATTACGCAAATACATTGTTTTCAAATTCAATACGCAAATGCATTGTTTCACTATTTTATGTAAACCGTTACTGGCAGTAGCAGTTTATAGGTGTGCATAAACCGCTACTACCTGCTGCGGTTTATGTGTGGGAGTGTGTGAGTGTAAACCGCTGCTGGCAGCAGCGGTTTACGTGCGTGTGTGTGTGTGAGTGTAAACCGCTACTGGCAGTAGCGGTTTACGTGTGATGCTTCTCCTATATAAACCGTGGTTGTAGTCGCGGATTATGCATTTAGATGGTTTGTGGAGTTTTTTAGAGAGAGGAAATTCTAGAGAGAGGTCAGAGCAAGTTGTGAGCGGGCCCAAGGTTTCTCAGCGGCGATTTCTGGCGAGTTATCATGGCAGGCAGGACCCTGTACCGACTGAACGGTGTTGCGCATATTGCCGGTTCTATTGGTGACGATGTTAGTTAACATTTATTTTTTTCTAGGCTTTGCATATGTTAGTCAGAAAAATAGTAGGTTAGGTAGACGAATTAGAATTTATAGATTATTCCCTCTAATTTGAAATTAGGGTTCGCATGCTAGGATGTTAGTTCACTGATTTTGGTTTAGTATTTTGAGGTTTTCTTGGTAAGTTATATATATGCCTAGTTACCTGAATCTTAAATCCCGTCAATGAATGTTATGCTATATGGTGTTGGTTTAGTTTAGGAAAAGGGATAGTTGACGTTAGTGAATCATTATAGTTTGTTTAGGATATTTGTATGATATGAAGTTTTAAATTTTAAAGCTGTACAATATTTTAAAATTTCTGGATGTTATTTAGTAAAGTATGTGTGTTGTTATTTTCCCTATCGTGACTAGGGAATTTTTTTTAATACTATATAGGAGAATTTGTTGATGGTTTAAGGTATTCGTATACGGTTAGATATGGGAATTTGTTTAAGGATAGGAGAATTTAATTGGACTCTGTTTTTTTTTTGTTGTTCTGTGCAGCCCACAAGGTGTATATACAGTGTGAGACGGCAACAGAATATGCCCATGCATGACAGGATCATCCCGTATTTAGAGAGGGCTGGATTGTACCATTTGGCAAGGCTAAACAGCCAATGGTTCTGGTTGGATGAGCCGCTTGTTAGTGCGTTCGTTGAGAGGTGGCGGAAAGCCTCAATACACGGAGGGAATGTCCAAAACATCCGATGAAAGAAGACTCTATCTTCGTCAACTTGGTCACCCACCCTAACCGGGGACGTCTTCAGTAGAGCAATGGAACCTTCCATCGTGCATGTGACCCCAAGGATCCACCGAGGCAGATCAGCATATGACTCCTCCCAATCGCCATATATTTGCGCTACTGCCTTCTGCTTCGCCAACCATACCTTCCGATAACTAGGCCTGAATCCATAAGTCGCCTCCGTTGCCTCTTGCAACACCTTAATAGACACCGACGCATCAGCTCGAACCAATGGATAGATCCTCGCACAGATGACATGATAATCAAGCTGCTTGTGGTCGCTTGATATCGATGTGGCCATACACGTGTGCGGACCGTTGTACCTCCTAACTTCCCATGTGCTCTTCCTTTTCCGCATGACTATCCGAATCAACCACGTGCACCCGTTACCAAACTCCTTGCATCTCCCTTGGTATTTCAGATTGTCCGACTCCATAACCTTGTACTCAACTCCACGCCGAATACTGTAATCTTTTACACTCAACACGGCTTCCTCTTTACTCTGGAAGGATTGGCCAATCTGAAATTCAGTCATAGATGTCCCATCATGCATCTCCTGTCCATCGAATGTTGCATCAGCATTCTGCTGTTGGCTGATGGCTTCCAAGTTCAAAGAAGAGAGGTGGGGAGGGTACTCCTATGTTGCAGAACCGGAACCTCCATGGGCTGAACGTCCACCTCTTGGAATATCATCATCACTGTCCCCACCAATATCGACAGGCTCCTCATCTGAATCATCGTCAAACAGTGCATTCTCAACTCGATCCGGTCCGGCATCGCATTCAAAATCAGGAACAATAGGACCAACATATGCATGAACAGCCCCAACACGTTCGGGCTCTGCATTCGGAACTGCCACTGCTACCACAGGCATCGATGTTGATGCACCACCAGCTGGGGTCGACTGAGGATTAGGTGCCGATGCCCCAGAGCTATCCACACCATCTTCCAACTTCGCAAACAGCTCAGTTACCCTCACCTCCGAAAAACTACGCCTGCAGTGAAACAAGACCTGCAAGTCTTCATTCGACCCGATCACGAAGGTCTCATATCTCACACCAGTTGAGACAACATCAATGGGAATCTTGTAAAATAATTTTTTTACCCACTTCGTCCCACAGGTACCGAGCTTCCGTAATATGCTTTGCTTAATCTCCGCCAACGTATTCGACGATCGGATAAAAACACTAAGCGGTTCTCTATCTGTGAATTTTACACCATGCCTTTTGCTCTTTTGAATTTTTCCAGAGAAGTGAACCAGAGCCACAAAACTATCTTCCCCCTCCATTTGTGAATAACACTCTACCTCTCCACATTTGGCCCCTCTACGGTTTATATAGGCAGCCTCATTCAGCCCATCACACGTAAACCGCTACTGGCAGTAGCGGTTTACATACACACGTAAATCGCTACTGCCAGTAGCGGTTTACACTCACACACACGCACGTAAACCGCTGCTGCCAGCAGCGATTTACACTCACACACTCCCACACATAAACCGCGGCAGGTAGTAGCGGTTTATGCACACCTATAAACCGCTACTGCAAGTAACGGTTTACATAAAATAGTGAAACAATGCATTTGCGTATTGAATTTGAAAACAATGTATTTGCGTAATATTGGGGCTCAAACAATTTATATACATAAATTGCCCTAATATTTATAGTTAAAATTAAAAATATAAAATTTAATATAAATAAAATTATTTTAAAAAAATTAACTAAAAAAAATTAATTATCTAATCTTACTCTTTTTTTTATAATTCGAGGACAACAAACTAAGCGAAATTAAGTTATTAGTAATGACAAAAATTAAAATGTTTTCCAGTCTTAAATAATAAAATATGAGACGGAATCCTAATAATAATATATCTAATAATTCATCTTATTTAAGAATAAAAATTGAGATGTATTATTTAAAATTGCTCTCAGAAAAATACATATAAATAAGCATATATATATTTGATGTCCCTACAGATAGATATACTCAGAGGAGATAATAATGTTATAAATTAGCCTAGTGACAAAGAATAGGTAGAGTTGACAGCATAGGTAGCTAGACTATAAATATAAGAAAGTGAAAGTTAATTAATAAGTTAGCGAAGAAACGCATGCATGAACAATCCATCTTGGTTTGTACTTATCTCCTTTGAAGAAAGTAAAAAAGAGGGGACCAAAAACCAAACTTTCCATTTCTAGGTGTTGGCATGTGGTCCCTCTACATTCTTGTTTAATTTATTGTAAATTAATCAGGTTTATTCATCACATATCTAATCTTATACTAATTAATAATACTGGCCCATTTTCTTTTATTGCCTCAACTTTGGTTTCTTATTGTTCACACAATATTTGAGTGGTTGGCTTTTGGCTTGTCCCATTGGTGAAATAAAAACAAAGAAAAGAAACAATATATATGGCGAGTTTAATTGGTGGCTAATATATCGCATATGCATACCTCGCATTATACCCTATGCATTTTCTGGCTTTCTTGTTTGACACTTAGCGATTAGCATACATCAGTAGTGTCCAGTGTGGAACTGGAATAGTATATAACTATATACACATTTTTTGAAAAGAAAAAAAATGATAAAAAAATCGTGGGGGATATTAATGATTGATTTAAAAAAAATAAAATAAAGAAGCTACAAGGGAGTTGAAAAAAAAAACCTTCATTTCTAAAGCAAACAAAGATCAAGGAGTTCTAATTAATAAAGTCTTTTATGTTGTTTGGGTATTGTAGTCTTTTTTGGTCTTTTGGAGTTCCAATTCTAAGGTTTGCATTATATTTGATTGAGTCCGAATACATTAATGTTGGGATATTTTTACCTAATTTCATGAAACTATTTCTCTAAATAGTCATATCTAATAATCTCTTTTTGGATTTGCATAACTTTTTTTGTTTATTCTTTAATTTTTTATTATTCTTATGCTATTTTTTTATCAATAAAAATTAAACTCTAGACTTTAAACTATAAAAATTCTGATATTATATCATAATATATATCACTTTTTTAAAAATTAAAAATATATTCTATATCAATTTGAAGCTAAATTTCATATTTTCATTAGCATTCTTGTTAATTTACATTTCCAGAAAATTGTGAAAATTAATTAAAAAATAATTATATTTCTAAAATTTGAATAATTCTGTATGTTCAATCTAAAATAATTATAGAAGTGATTTTATAAATATTCAAAGAACTTAACAGTATATACAAATTTTAATAAAATGACCGGTATTAAAATTAAGTTTTTTTTTTAAATATCATAATTTCAAAAAGCAAACTCAAAGTGATGCATAAGATAGAAGAACAAAACATACACACACAAAATGTACATAAATTGTTGGACCTACCAATGGTTTTATATTTTTAATTTTTGCATGTAAATCCCTACATCTTTTAGGGGTTTATAATAGCACGCAGTCATTTTTCATATAAATTTCTACAGTTTCTAAAAATTTATGATAGTAGTCGATTTTCACATAAATTTGTATAGTCTTTAACGATTTACGTATAAATTTTAAAAATTTTGGATTATGCAATGGTTTATATATAGTAAGTATAGAATTGAAATTTAAAATACATCCATTCTCTAAATATTGTAATTGAATAATTTTAAATTTTATTTTATTTAAATATGCAATTTTCCCTAGAAATAAAGTGAAAACAAAATTTTGTTGTTTCTATTGTTCTTTTCACATATACCTAAAACTAAAAACAAAAAGTAGCAAAAACGCAAACACAAAACTAAATAGGTCTTAAATTAGCTTATATAAATTGAAAAATACTTTTAATTCTACTATCCAACATATATCTTGTAGGTGGATTAGTAAAATTTTGTGTCACTAACTCAATCCAACCTGTATTTTATGCTTTTAATTAATTAATCAATTTTTACAGATCAGAGGGATAGTTTTTTTAATCAACAATTAACTAATAAAATAAAAAAATTTGTGGCTTATCAATTACAAAGTCTATATTAATTTATTTATGTAATAATAATATTTAAAAGATAATAAAATATCAAATTAAATAGTTCAAAATTATTTTATCTTGTATTTTTTATTATTTTTTATTTTATTTTATATTCATTAATTACTGATGAAATTATTTTGATTAATAATAATACAAATAAATATATATTATAATTATAAATATTAAGTTAAATAAAATAATTTTAAATGATTATTTTTCTAGTATTAAGAAATTGAAGCAGAGAAATAAATAAAAGAAATGAATTAAAATTAAAGTGATGAATATAGTAAGTAGCTAATAGGCATGCATGTAGAGGGAGAGATATACAAGGTTTGAAAGGAAAGGACAGAGAGTGTTTGAGAGTAGTAGTAGTGGGCATGATGATTCACATGGAGAAGAGAGGATCTAGTACTCCTACTCCAATCAGAATGAATGGAAAAAAGGGGTAGCAAGAAATGCATGGAGTTGGGTGGGTGAAATAGTAAATACAGAAGAGTGATGAATACTAGAAATGGAAAGTGTTTGTATCCATGCATTGCAAGGTTATAGAAAGAAAGAAACAAGATAGAAAAGGGAAAGGGGGGAAAGAGGCATGCGCAGAGTGTAGTTGGTGTAACATAATTGAGAGAAAGAGAGAGAAAGAGGCCTACCCAACCCAGAAAGGGAAACCAAAATAGTAGTTTGTCTCAGTGAATCATGAAAGCGATGTAACACATCGCCCCAATTTACGATTTCCACCAATAATGCGTCACTATCATCCTCCACCCCTATACTATCAAACTCCTATAATATTTATATTATTCCTCACTTTCAATTAGGTTAAACAATTAAAGTAAGCTAAGCTAAGGGTGTGTTTGTAAAATACGTTGAAGAGGATAAAAGTGCGTTTCAGTACTTTGAACAGGTTTTAAAATACTTGACTTTCTAGTATTTTTTTAAATAAATAAAATAAAAAATTAATAAATTATCTACAATATAAATGAACTCAATTAATTTTCTTTTACTTTTAATTTTAAAATTTAAAAAATTAAGATAATGAAAAATTATTTTTTTCATAATAAATCTATTTTTTAATTAGTTGTATCTAATTAACTATACGTTAAATTAATTTTCTAGCAGAATCAATAAAATAAATATCATATCTACGAATATGGATATATACCATAAAATATGTTTTTTTATTATATTACAAATAAAATAATTATAAATGTATTTTGCTTTTACTATTAATCAGAGAGATAACAAATTTTAAATAAATATATTATTTGATAATGAGATAAATAAACGAATATTTTTACACATATTTTATTAACAGTGCAAATGAGATACGTTATAAATGTTATATTTCATTTGTATAGTTAATAAGATAAGTGCAAAACGACGCCTATAAATATATTTTACCTGAACTCAATATTGAATAACATTTTTGTCATTTTACGCTTTTTTATAATTTTTTCTTTTATCTTAGAGTTTCCTAACATCCCAAACTTTCTAAGAGATTTCATAACAATAGCAGATTCTTTAAACATCAATAGGCTGAATGAAAGTTAGCATATTAAAAAGGCACTGGATCTTAATGTTAGTACTACTTTTTATTTAATTTTAATATCAAAGCTTTTTAATAAACAATATGTGTTATGTGTTATGTTTATGGCACAATTTTTAGGTATCAATTATGGTTAACTAGTGACATTTATTGATAGTGCTATTTATGCATAGATATTAATTACTGTAAGTAGAACTAGTTTCTTTATTTAATCATAAATGTTATAAAATAATATTCAGAATAATTATTTAAATTAGCCGTACGAATTTTAAAAATAAATATTTTAATTTTTTAAAAAATTAATACATAAAAATATTTTTAAAATTTTACTCTAACAGATAAATCAATTTTCACACTACGCTAGACACAGTGAATAGCAGCCAAGATTTGGAGGCCACAAATTTCGCCGACGCAAAGCATGCAGGGGAAAGTTGAACTCTTTCGCTTGCCACAATCATCAGCGATGACTCCACCAAAAACGCCGCCATCGTCTACGCGAGATACGGTAAATAGCGGCGAAGATCTGGTGGCCACACATTTCACCGCCGTGAAACATGCTGGGGAAGCAGAACTCCTTCGCATGCCTTATCATCAGCGGCGACTCCATCACAATACGCCGCCATGTGAGGATCTAATATTAAGCAATCTAATTTTTGTTTTGCCCCCTTTTTTTTCTTATAACCTTGAGTTGATTCTCCCCAAATTTCAAGAAAACCCGCGAAGAGTAACTAGTAGCCCGTGAAGCACACCCATTGCTGCAATTCCAAAACAAGGTTATTTTTTTGGTAGCGTAATTATTTAAATCAATCTCCAAAAATTTTAAAAGTAGATTAGTCCCCAAAAAAATTAATACAAAAATCAATCTCCAACTTTTTTTCTATCAGACATAACAATCTCCTATCAATTTTTCGACGTAACTCCTAACGAAAAATACAAATTTGATACATTTTTTTTTGTTAACATGGTTTTTGCACACATTATAAATCAAAGAAAAATAATATGTATGTGTCACATTCACATAGATGTATATGTTAGGTTAGTCTAATTATGAAGTAGAAATTCAGTTAACTTTGAGTTAATTGATAATTTGGTGATCAAATTGAGATTCAACGGAAAATAAAAAAAATAATTTTAATTATACTTAATTCCTAACTATCACTCTAAATTAAGTTATATTAAATACAAAAATATCAAATAATTTTAACTTTAAATTTTTTTTTGTAGAATATTATCTAATAACTTTATTATTATTATTATTATTATTATTATTATTATTATTATTATTATTATTATTATTATTATTATTATTATTATTATTATTATTCAGTGACAATATATATATTTTAATTTTATTTGTATATTAAATTTACTATTTATTTTATATTTCAATAAATCAATAATTAATTAGTTTATATATATATATATATTATATTTTAAGTATTTATTTAAAAGATATTAATAAATATGATATCATTATGAACAGAAAAAATATATTAGGATTAATAAAAACATTTTTTATTTTTAAATTTATATTTTTTTAATAAAATTTAATATTCATTTTAATAATTGTGTATATAACATCTTTATTATCAGAATGTCACGCTTCTGACTGCGCTATTCTGATAGAGCGAATACTACGACAACTACTATACATATATAATAATAAAATAGGAGCCTTTAATTCGAAATTGTATTGCTGTTTTTCTTTGAAAAAACAAAAATATTTTTTCTTTCGTTTTACAAGCATGCATAAATACAACCAATCACAAGATTTCATATATATATACACACACACAAGGATCCTTTAAACAAGTAACTTATAAAAATTAATCATCATTACAATCATGACTCCTATCCTTCTTTACAAAAATATAAATCTCAATAATAAAGCGAGGAAAAAGATATCTATGATAATACAACCATAAAGTGTAAAAATCACGTCATATGATTCCTCGTCCGCTTCATAAAAAGAAAAGTCTGTAGAAGGTGAGAATCTAACCATACAGTCTCACCAGAAAGTTTAGAATTGTTATAAGATAATATGTGTAAGGAAAAGAACGGATTTCAACCGCAGTGATTATCGCTTGTCTTATGAATCTTTTCAAAAACCAACAGTTACTTACTCAAAACCCAAATTCATATTTCCATTATAAAATCTTAAAAGTTACTTAAATTGTATGAATGACCAACCTGTTCCAAACACAGTTTCATTAAGTCTATACTAAACCAATCTGGTTTTTCATACTTTACTAAAATTTAACACAAATTAATTGTGTCCTCTGGCCTATCACGTACATAATCAATCATGGCCTCCAACCCAAGCAAAATCAATCAACACACAATCCACCACAAGTCAAAGTGCATATATCAAACTTTAACAACCTATCAAATTACGGCCTCGGCCCAAAATAATTAAATATCGGCCTCCGTCCCACAACAATATTAAATCTCGTCCTCCAACCCAAAATAATATCATTACTTAGTACTTACACGCCATCACAATTCAAGCCAACAGGTCACAATTATAAGCAATCAAACAGACAAGCAAATAATCACACATAGATGGCAAGTATGACAAGTAGTATAATTAACAATTAACATGATGTCAATTAGGCAAGTCAAGTAATTATGCATATCCAAGCAAATGCAAACAAATGGAGTATGATGCATGCTTGTCCTATTGGCCATGAGCTTACGTGTCAGTTATACTGCCAGAACCCGATACATCGGTAGCTAATCCGAATATTGTTTCTTTGTTATACTTCAACACTTTTGGGATAAAATGCCCGTCACATTATCAGGATATAGTGCCCATCACACTCTTGGGATATAGTACTCATCACACTCTTAGGATATAGTGCCCGACATCTTTTCTAGGACATAGTGCTCACACACTCTTGGAATATAGTGCCCGCCATACTTTTGGGATATAGTTTCTGCCACACTTTCCAATATATAGTACTTCCACACTATTGGGATATAATGTATGTCACACTCTTGGAATATAGTGTCCACCACAATCTTGAGATATAGTACCCGTCACATTCTTCAGATATAATACCCGCCACACTCTTGGAATATAGTGTCCGACACACTTTTCAATCATAATCATTATCATTATCAAACACATCATTAACATAATCATAATCAACCAGATCATAACCAAATCCACAGTTATATAGAATCACATTAATTACAAGATTAATTATTCTCATCGCAGCGAGAGAGGGAATCCTCAATCCCAACTAGCCTATTCGCTCTGAAATATAGTGTCCATCCCATTCTTGAGATATAGTGTCCGTCACACTTTTCAAACAAAATCCTCATTAATTGTAAACATACAAGCGGGATAAGACCACTGTCCTTACCAAACGTAAGTATCAGTTTAGTATGCAAGCAGGTTATGCCACTGACCTTTCTAAAATACAGTAATTCAGATCGTCATCAGTCTTATCATTCATATTTTTAATAACTTTTTGTAATCAGCAGGTTCATTAACCACAATCTTTCATCAATTATCATTAACTTAGATTCTTAAATTCTCCATCCCACTCAAACATATCAGTTTAATCCACTCAATACACTCTCATTCATTCCAGAACCTAAGAACTAGTTAACAAACCTTAAAGAGGAGTTACAGAGGTGAAAAAAGCAGATTGGATAGAAAAAAATACTTAAAAATCATCATTTCTGGAAAACAGGCATGCGTATGCACTAGTTTACATTTGTGCGTACACGCGAAACGCGCACGAATAGAAGTCAATTCTAGATTTTTGAAAATTTCAAGTGATGGATAGGCATGCCTCATGTGTAAGCATGATTTTGCCATTGGGTGTACGTATGGATACGCGCACGAAAAATTTTAGTTCTGTAAAGCAAGTCATGCGTACGTATGGGTTGTGCGTACGCATGACACCAACTTTCTACAACTTCTGTAGAATTTAGTTCTAAATCCCAATTTTCTAAAACTCATAATTTCTTGTAAAAAATGCATTTTTCATCCATTCTTTAACTATTTTAAAGATCTTTTAACTAGCTTTAATTCAAGATAGATTTCACTCAATTTCATGCTCTGAACGCTAAATTATGACCCGTCGAAATTGGTAAAAATTCACTTTTTACACAAAATTCTGCACCTTTCAAATTTACAATTTCCTAACTCCTTTACTTTTCAAACCAATAACCATTCTTCCCTTTCAATACCCAAATTCAAACCATACTCAATATACTAAAACTCTCTTCATCCATCAACTTTCATCCTCAATCAATTTTTCATATCAACACATTTAATCATCCAAAAATCTGAATTCTACTCACAAGCAATATAATCCAATATCATAAACATACCAAGAGAAACAATTCACTCAATTAATTCCACCAACTTACCACAACTTACCAAATATGGGGTATCTCATCCTATCACGGCCTTAAACCCAAACTCTCACATCGAACATCATTCAACTCAATTTCATAGCTCATTACAAGGTAATTCAAAATCACAACATTCATTTACTAATCAAACATACATTCTCAATCATCGTTAAGCACAACATTTACACTAACTCATCATTCAAGCACATCATTCAAGTACATCATCAAGTATATATACCAATTCATGAGACTCACATAATCACCAAAAATATAATTTTTTACACTGATATCGATTTATCACCATTCTTGGTAATAAAATGGTTTTTTAGAAAATTTTTACTTTGTTGACATCGATTTCCAACCCTATGAATTTCCTTCACAATCTAACTCGAGTCTCAACCAAAACTCCACACGCCAAACCAATCTCCCAATTAACTTAACTTAATCTAATAACACCAAATTTCATACATTTCAACATAGGATTTCACATATAATGGGAGAAATTAACAGAAAAATGTCTCCTTATTTTTTATAAAAGAACCTTGGACAATAATTTCACTAGGAGCAAGATGAATCCTCCTCTAAAAATCAAAATCATCATTTTTTCAATATCTCAAACCCAAACTCAAAATTAAAAGAAAATTGAGAACTAGAGATGAGTTCTTGAGATTACTCATTATAAAGTTTGATAGAAATGAAAAGAGAGTCGAGAACAACGTGTTGCTACAAAAAGGTTGTCAATCGGAGTTAGGAATTAAAAGTTATGTGGGTTTGAAGTTTGGGATAAATAGTGCTCTATGGCACCTCTCTTCTATCTTGTGTGTGGCTCTCTCTCACTTTGAGAAAGAAATGAGCTGAAATGGGTTAAGCGAAGGGCTTATATATCATGGGTTTGGGGTCAATTAGTCCTGTTTGTAATTTTGAGCCCGTTGGACTCGTTTGTAATTTTGAATCCGTTGGCCCTATCTTGGATCAAAATTTTTAAAATAAGTATCCAGACTTTCGTTCTAAATATTTTTCTTCATCATCCATGAAACAAAGTTAAAAATCTCAAATAATTTATATTTTAATTTTTAAAAAAAATCCATAATCTTACATCCTATCCCACTTACAAATTTTTTGCCCTAAAAAATTAACATAATATACAAAATATTACATAGCTTATCATTTTACTGAAACATGAGGAAAAACATAATAGGGTGCAATTTGGCAAAGAAGTACATACGTAGTTAGATGTGCTGAATAGAGTGTCAAATCGCATCTAGAAAAAAAATTTGAGTCAAAGAACTTCAACAGAAATAAATAAAAATATGGTGTCTTAGACTGTAAAAGATTCAAGCTGAATAAGAGAAGTACAGAGTTCTCAAATGATACCAGATAAGGTCCATGAAGGAAAGCAAATGTAAGAAGCAAAAGAACCAGTTGCATCTCATGAAAAGGCAGTGAAACAAAAATTCCCAAGACAAGGAATAGAGGAATAAACGATTCGTAAGATCAAAGCGCACGATCCAAGCGCATTCATCAACTCAAACCAATCGAAGAAGAATACCTAACGTTCTCAAACCCCGTGATTCGCATAACCTATTACTTCTATATCGTCTATGATAATCCATTAGTGTTCCCATATACATAAATCATTAGTGTTAAGCTAGCCAAACTTAACACTATGGGATATGCAATGATAGACTAACAGCATTTATCAATAGACTGTCATGTGTATAAAATTCAAATTCTTGTCACCTAGACAAGACCTACTATATAACAGACGCTCAGAGTATACACTTTAAGCATAGTCAGTTCATTCCTCAAGCTCTACAGAAAATACTGCTCTGATACCATAATGTAACATCCTTACTATTAGAATGTCACGCTTCCAGCTGCGTTACTCTGATAAAGTGGATATTACGACGACTACCATACATATATAATAATAAAATAGGAGCCTTTAACTTGAAATCGTATCTCTGTTTTTCTTTGAAAAACCAAAAATACCTTTTCTTTCATTTTACAAGCATGTATACATACAATATCAATCACAAGATTTCACACTCACACACATATATCATTTAAACAAGTAACTTACAAAAATTAATCATCATTACAATCATGACTTCTATCACTCTTTACAAAAGTATAAATCTCAATAATAAGATGAGAGAAAAGATATCTATGATAATACAATCATAAAGTGCAGAAATCACGTTATAAATTTTCTCATCTACTTCCTGAAAAGAGAAGTCTATAGGAAATTAGAATCTAATCACACGATCTCACCAGAAAATTTAGAATTGTCATAAGAGGATATGTGTAAGGAAAAGAATGGACTTCAACTGCAGTGATTATCGCTCACCTTATGAATCTTTTCAAAAACCAATAGTTACTATCTAAAAATTCAAATTCATATTTCTATTATAAAATCTTACAAGTTACTCAAACAGTATGAATGACCAACCTATTCCAAGTATAGATTCATTAAGTCTATGTTGAATCAGTTTGATTTTTCATACTATACTAAACCTTAACAAAAATCAATTGCGGCCTCCGACTCATCACATAATCAATCATGGCCTCCAACTCAAGCAAAATCAATCAACACACAACTCACCACAAGTCAAAGTGTATATTAACCTTTAACAACTTACCAAATTACGGCCTCCACGCAACCAATCATGGCCTCCGGCCCACAACAAAATCCAATCTCAGCCTCCGGCATAAAGACAATATCATTACTTACACGCCACCACACTCCAAACCAACGGGTCACAATCACAAACAATCAAACAGATAAGCAAACAATCACACATAGAGAGCAAGTATGACAAGTAGTACAATTAGCAATTAACAGAATGTCAATTAGACAAGCCAAGTAATTATGCAGACCCAAGCAAATGCAAACAAATACCGTGTGATGCATGCATGTCCTACTGGCCATGAGTTTACGTGTCAGTTATACTGCCAGAACCTGACACATTCGGTAGCTAACCCAGATATCGTCTCTCTGTTACACTTCAACACTCTTGGGATAAAGTCTATGCCACACTCTTGAGATATAGTGCCCAACATCTTTTCTAGGACATAATGCTCACACACTCTTTGGATATACTACCCGTAATACTCTTGGGATATAGTTTCCGCCACACTTTTCAATATATAGTGCCCATCACACTTTTGGGATATAGTCCCGCCACACTCTTAGAATATAGTTCCCGACACACTTTTCAATCACAATTATTATTATCATCCAACTCATCATTAATATAATCATAATCAACAATAGTCAGGATCATAACCAAATCCACAATTATATATAATTATATCAACTACAAAATTAATTATTCTCATCGCAGTAAGTGAGGAAATCCTCAATCCCAGCTTACCTATTTGCTCCAAAATATAGTGTTCGTCACACTCTTGAAATATAGTTTTCCTCACACTTTTTAAACAAATTCCTCATTTAATCATAAACACGTAAGCGGGATAAGACCACCGTCCTTACCAAAAGTAAACATCATTTTAGTATGCAAGCGGGTTATGTCACTGACCTTGCTAGAATACAGTAATTTAGATTGTCATTACTCTTATCATTCATGTTTTTAATCACTTTTGTAATTAGCAGGTTCATTAACCACAATCTTTCATCAATTATCATTAACTTATATTTTTCAATTCTCCATCCCACTCAAACGTATCAGTTTAATCCACTCAATATATTCTCACTCGTTCTAGAGCCTAAGAACTAGTTAGCGGACCTTAAACAGGAGTTACAGAGGTGAAAAAAAGTAGATTCGATAGGCTAAAACAGTTAAAAATTATCATTTCTGAAAAAAATGACATTCGTGCATACACATGCCTCCTACATATGTACGAGTTCACTTTTTTGCGCACGCGCGGGAAGCGCACAAAAAGAAATCAATTTTAGATTTTCGAAAATTTCAAGTCATGTGTCCGCATGTCTCGTGCGTACGTATGATTCTGCCCTTGCGCGTACGCAAGGATATGTGCACGAAAAATTTCAATTCTGTAAAGCAAGTCATGCGTACCCATGGGTCATGCGTACGCAGGACCCCCAACTTTCTGCAATTTTTACAGAATTCAGTTCTAAACTCCAATTTTTCAAAACTCATAACTTTTGGTACAAAAGTTATTTTTCACCCATTCTTGAACTATTTTAAAGATCTTTTAACTAGCTTTAATTCAAGATATATTTCACTCAATTTCATGCTCCAAATGCCAAGTTATGACCTATCGAAGTTGGTAAAAATTCACTTTTTACACAAAATTCTGCACTTTTCAAATTTACAATTTTCTAACTCCTTTACTTTTCAAACCAATAACCATTCTTCTCTTTCAATACCCAAATTCAAACCATACTCAATACACTAAATTCCTCTTCATCCATCAACTTTTATCCTCGGTCAATTTTTTAAATCAACACATTTAATCATCTAAAAATTCAAATTCCACATATTACACACAAGCAATCCAATATCATAAACATACCAAGAGAAACAATTCACTCAATCAATTCAACCAACTTACCATAACTTACCAAATATGGGGTATCTCATTCTATCACGACCTTAAGCTCAAACTCTCACGTCAAACATCATTCAACTCAATTTCATAGCTCATCACAAGGTAATTCAAAATCACAACATTTATTTACTAATCAAACATACATTTTCAACCATCATCAAACACAACATTTACATTAATTCATCATTCAAGCACATCATCAAGCATACATACCAATTCATGAGACTCACATAATCACCAAAAATATAATTTTTCATATCGATATCGATATATAATAATCTTTGGTAATAAAATAGTTTTTAGAAAAATTCCTACCTTATTGACGACGGTTTCCAACCCATTGAATTTCCTTCACAATCTAACCCAAGCTTCAACCAAAGGTCCACACGCCAAACCAATCTCTCTATTAACTTAATTTAATCTAATAACACCAAATTTCATACATCTTAACAAAGGATTTCACATATAATGAGAGAAATTAACGAAAAAATGTCCTCTTATCTTTTCTAATGGAACCTTGGGCAAAAACCCACTAGGACGCAAGATTAATCATCTCCTAAACATCAAAATTATCATTCCCTCAATATCTTAAATCCAAACTCGAAATTAAAAATAAACTGAGAATCAGAGATGAGTTCTTGAGATTACTCACTATAAAAGTTTAATAGAAATGAAGAGGGAGTTGAGAACAATGCGTGGCCATAAACAGATCGTCAATCAAAGTTTCAAATTAAAAGTCATGTGAGTTTGAAGTTTGGGATAAATAGTGCTCTAGGGCACCTCTGTTCTCCCTTGTACGTGGCTCTCTCTCACTTTGGGGAAGAAATGAATTGAAATGGATTGAGTGAAGGAATTATATATCATGGATTTGGGCCCAATTGGGTCCATTTGTAATTTTAAGTCCGTTGTTTCTATTTTAAACCAAAACCTTTAAAGTAAGTGTTCGAATTTTCGTTCTAAATTTTTTTTCTTCGTCGTTCATGAAACAAAGTTCAAAATTTCAAATAACTCATATTTTAATTTTCAAAAGAAAAATCTGAAATCTTACAATGTACAATTAACAAAATTATTAATTTGAGAAAATATATATAAAATTAAAAATAAAAACAAATACATATAGAAATTAATTTTCTTTCGGGCTAAAATGTCTGTTTTCAAAATCCTTATGAACTTATTTGGATAATTATTCCGCCAGAAAATAGACTAGGGACTGATTTGTCTATTGGAGTAAAATCTTAGCGATTTTTTGTATATTAATTTTTCTTAGGAATTAAAATGTCTGTTTTTTAAAATTTTTTTGACTGATTTGAAAAATTACTAGACATAACTTGTTACTTTTAATAGCCATATAAATATCAATTATGTTATCGTGTACACTAAAATCAACCACTATAATCAGCTATCAGTATAAAATATATATTAAAATATAAATAGACATTAAAAATAAATTAAACCACATATATATTTATATACAAATACATTAATAACTAATTTTAGTGTACAAATAGTATTTTTAAATAAATATATATACTAGGTTTCTTTTGTCTTAAAATTACCCTAGTTAGTTTGCTATGAATTTATAGACGATGTTATATACATTTTATTATTTATCATACCTATACTAAAATGTAGAATAAATATAGAAAATTAATTTTTAATTTATTAATATTAACTAATATTTTTATTATTATAAAATTGCTTCTTTTAACTCTCATTTGTTAGAAATTTGAAAGATGTAACATTTAAAATTTAATTTAAAAAAATTAACTTTCTAATAAAATGTAATATACTGATTTTTATATGGTCTGAACTTGAAGAAAAAATGACCGTACAGGTGGATTTTTTAAAATTAAAAAATGTGGTATAGAATATTTATTACTTGATTTAAAGGAAAGAGAAGCTAATAATGTATAAGCGATTCCATAAAGAAAAAATGTAAAATAAGAAAATAATAATAATAATAATAATAATAATAATAATAATAATAATAATTACGTAAGGTAAAAAATAAGAAAGAGATAGAAGTGAATCTGTTACGTTGCAGTGTCTCGTAGATCCGAAGCAAAGTTAAAGTATGAGTGAGCAGTGAACAACATAGTCTCCCTTCTGCAACTTTTTTATTTTTTACCCTCCTTTTCCCTTACTGGCATCACTTTGTTTTCTGATTTTTGGACCACTGAATTTAACTCTTGCTGTTAATTAACCTAACAATGTCTCTTCTCTTTATTAATTAGTTAGGGAGGTGACGCTTTCGTATTTAGTTATTATATATAATATAATCTTTACGAAATAAATATTAAAGTCGTCAATTTCATGGCACATTCTAGTTGCTGTACCTCCCTTCATAGCTTTTATTATTATTATTTCATTTTGGTGGCAACAAAGTGTAAAACCCAGTGTATATAACTTCAACTTATTGTACCCAAAAGGATAAATAAAAACAATAATAATCAACATGAAATTTTCAAATCGATTATTTGGGCCCCACTTTTTCCCGAAATATCTATGATGACGCTGCGGATGATGGAAGCAACTTATGCTTTACCTATTTTATTCATTCATCCAAAAGAAATAATATAATAAAACATTATAATATGATAGCAATAACAAATTGGTTGAAGGAGATTAATCTTACTTTATACTTGCATTATTATCATAATTGCAACCAACGAGACAGCAAAGTTTAGGATTTGATTCGTCGAATGAAAGGTGTTGTTCTCCATATCAAATTATTTTAAAATATGACCCATCCAATTATGGAAAAATAAAATCAATATTTTAAATGTAAGATCCAAATTACATAAATGTTTATCATCAAAGAACGGGCCTGATCTGATTCATTTCCTAGTCAGATGTTGTTCCCTAGCATACTCACAACTATAGAATCATTGAACCTAACCAAACCCACTAACCAATCAACCCTGCTCCCATAAACCTAAGGTACATATGCCATAAATAAATAATGACCCAACTGCTTCATGCATCCCCTACTTCGTTATTAGTTTATTACTACTATCATAACATTGTTTTTTGTTAACCTTTTATTTTTGTTTCAGATTAATGAGGAAGTCAACTTTTTTTCCCATCAATTAATTTTTAAAATTTTAAATTTTAATTTATATCTTTTAGATTAGAGTTAATTATCAATTATGCTCCCGAATTTATAATACGCTGACATAAATAACCCTAATATTTGATTACGACAATCATACCCTCAAAAAAGTTAAAAACGCTACAAATCTGTCCATCCGTGAGGAGAATCCTTCTCCATTTAACGGAACTTGGTGATGTGGCAAACGGAATTCCAACGTGGCCTTCGTAAAGGGCTTCAATCCCTTTTCTCCCTTATATAGAATTGAGAGAGAACGTTTTTTCCAATTTCAGCAGAAAACAAAATCCTAACCATTGCCATGCATGGTGGAAGCAGAGTCATGTCCAGTTGTAATCGAAGGACACAATCTATGAAAAATAGTAACTCTGAAGGGCTCGAAGAACATGTGAGCAAGCTATATTGTGGGACATGCTTCTGCCGTCTTCAGGTGGTGCCGTTGAAGTCGAAGATGAGGAGAAACCCAGGAAGATGGTTCTTCAGGTGTCCTCTGTGAAAGCTATGTATGAATTTTCTGCCTCATTTGTCCCCCGGTTGACAATTGAGCTTGATGAATGATTTTTGTGTTGGGCAGACGAAGAAAACTGGGTGCCGTTATTTTCAGTGGATGGACGAAACGAATGAGAAATCTGCTTGGGTGGAAGAATGTTCTAAAAATGGCACAGTAGTATGCAATGCATGTGGGGTCTTGAAAGGGAGGTTTACCAGTGTTGAGACTGAGACGACACACAGAGATCGAAAGATGTTGATAGAGCAAATGAAGAGAGTTGAATTGCTTCTGTGTTTCATTCTAGGTCAACTTGCAATGGTTAAGGTTTCGCTTTCTACTGAAATTGGGAAAAACGTTCTCTCTCAATTCTATACAAGGGAGAAAAGGGATTGAAACCCTTTACGAAGGCCACGTTGAAATTCCGTTTGTCACATCACCAAACTCCATTTAATGGAAAAGAGTTCTCCTCACGAATGGGCAGATTTGTAGCGTTTTTAATTTTTTCGATGGTATGATTGTCGTTATCAAATATTAGGATTATTTATGTCAGCGTGTTACAAATTCGAAAACATAATTGGTAATTTACTCTTTAAATTATAATTCTCAACCTTAAATTTTTTAAAGCTAAAAAAAATTTACAATAAAAAATTGACTGACATAATATTAATTATTTAAATATTAGTTTATTATATTTTTTAAAAATATTATATACATATTAAAAATCAATTACCAAATTATTCACCATATATTTATGTATAAATACATATTTTATTTAAAAAAATTAAAGATTATTAGAATTTATTATTTTTTACTAATATTTAATCATCAATTCGAATAATCCAACCATATATTTTTAAGTTATATTTTTAAATATTGCTGACTAAAAAAATAACTTATGTTAATCTTCTAATATTTTTTAATAATTTATTTTTAATATATATTTTATATTTTAATATGTATTTTATACCGATAATTGATTTAATTGTTAATGTTTTTCGTACACATAATATAATATAGTTGTTTTTTATTTTTATGGTAACTTACTAAAGTTAGAGTTGTATTATTTATTCATATAATTACAAATATTTACTTGCATCATTATTATTGACAACTCATGATGCATTATTTATTCTTAGGTGAAGTACTAAATTGGTATCTACGTTTGGGCGTATTTTTGTTTTAGTCCATAAGGTTTAAAGTGTTCTATTTGAATCAAAAAAAATTCATTTAGCTTCAATTTAGTCTCACCGGAGGTTAAAGATAAATAATTAGCGAAATTTTCTATATGACAGTAGTATAAGAACAAACTCCAAAGACACAAAATCAACGTAGATGCATCAATACATTTATTTATCATTTTTCTTATAATTAAAATAAAATATTTTCTATAAAACTAAAAAAAATGTTAAATACATATATTAGTGCATCTATGGTTGATTTTGTGCCTCTGGAGCTTGTACTTTATTCTTCAAATTATCGGCCTTGTTCTTATACTACTGTCATGTAGGATATTTCGTTAATTATTTATCTTTGACTTCATGGTGAGACTAAATTAAAGCTAAATAAAATTTTTTTAAATTCAAATAAGACACTTTAAATCTAAAGGACTAAAATAAGATTACATCTAAACGTAAAGTACTAACTTTACCCTTTATTCTTATTCTTATAAAATGAAACATAAATGATAAATCCGCTTAATCTAAGTTTACACTCTTTGTAACAATAAATTTGTGAGTGGACCGGACACATGATTGATGATTGAATATCTTAATATATAATCACATTTTTTCTTTTTAATTTTGTTGTCGTAAAAGTTAAAAAAAATTCTGACATGAGGGGTTAACCCCGGAGAGAATCCATGCCCCTGTGATCTCTACCTTCACGACCATTTGATACCCTTTTGGTGGCACCCTATTCTCTCTCACACTCCATTGCATCAGTGTCCTTTTGAAGCTTTAGACGAACAATGATAGGTCCCTCTCGTCATAAACGCCTTTGTCTGACTGCTTTTGTTCATAAGAACTGATTCAAAGGACACCGTTGATTGAGACTATTCATCACCATCCCTTTGATATTTCCGAGATAATAACAATAATAATAATAAAAAATATAACTCACTTTGCATCTCTCTGCCTAACACCCCCTATAAGAGTTAATTAATTTCTCTTGCCCTTTTTCTTAATTTCACTTATTATTTGTTGTTTATTATATAAGCAATAAGCAAAAAGCAATTATAGCTAGGAATTTTGTGGCAACGTTTTTTTGTCAAAAAAACAAGCATTGCCCTATTAAGGAACCAAACCTAGCATCTTACCTTAGCAAAGTTATCAAACGCCTAACCCTATCCGATCCCCAACACAAACAAGGAACAAATTGACAAAACCATGTGTGTGTGATAGCAATACATCCCAAATTAAGAAACGAATAGGTGCTGTCACAAATGTACCATAGCGCAAGGGAAAAAAATAAAAATAGTAACAATGTAATAAATATACATATAAATAATATTTATAAATGATGATAATAATTTGAGTCAGAGGGCAGAATCTATAGTATCTAGAGTTAAAAGATTTTTGCGTCGGTTTGTTAGTTTGACTGAGGCAGAGCAAGACCAGTGAATTCCCAAATTGGGTTTCCTTTTTTTCCATTTTATCCCTTCTTTCACCTCCATGGTAAAGTTATGGTTTTTTGTATGGGCTTACTAAAACAATAGAGACTAGAATGCACCCATTTGTTTGTACATATATATAAATATAAATATAAGAAATATGCTCAGGAGGTCGAAGAGATTAATTAATTAAAATAATTATTTAATTAATTATTTGAATGTGGAAAAAGAAATGATCGATGATTAAGAGGGTCTCATGAGAGTGTGGAAGCCATTTTTGTGGATCCAACCTTGGGACGAGGGTGTTAAAATCTGCGGCGGGAATCCTGATGATGCTGCAGCAGCAGTTGCTAACAAATGTGGAGGCCCTCCTCCAGCTCCTGCTTGCCACTGTTCTTGATCGCTCATTGATGATGACAGCGAAAGCTCGCTTCCAATTCGGCCTCCTTTGCTGCTGCTTGGAAACTGCACATATATATGCATCATCATGTTTTTCACACACCACAATGTAATCAAATCGAATTCAAGTAACTACACTAACATGAAAATTTGGTGGAAACGCGTGTAGCATTTGATGCGGAGTTTCTCCAGCTGCATGGGATCTATAATAAGGACCGTATCTATGCATTTCGTTTGAGAGCGGAAATTGCGTTTGATGAGTACTTAGCAGCCGCATTGGGGGCATGGCTTCACTCTCTATGTTGCTTCTGCTACTACATGGTTTTGGTAGTATATTCACCAGCTGAAATATGTATTAGTGCTAATCAGAATTAAATTAATCGCTTTATATAATTAGTATCATAATAATAATACCTTATGCTTGTTATTGTTGGCTCCCTCATTGTGCCAATCTGTTGTACTGCTATGCTTTGAACTTGGATTGCCCAAACTTAGATCCAGATTGTGATCTGCTGCACCGTTGCCTCCTGACGATTCTGCCGTGGTAAAGACTTATTTAATTAATTAAGAATGAGAATGTTTATAATAAGAAAATATATGTTATAATTACCAGAATTAAGCTCGTTTTCATAGATGCTGGGATCAAAATTGGTGACGGCCTCTTTGCCATTGCATTTGATTGCTGCTTTGTCATATGCCCTACAATTAAAACCCTAGCATGATGGATTTATTTAAATTGAAATTGGAAATAACAAAATTGAGAAAAGCAGATACCTGGCAGCTTCAATCTCAGTGTCAAAGAGGCCCAGATAAACGTACCTAATAAAATAAAATAAAATTGAGGGTAGCTTAGCAAAATAGATGAAATTGAAGGGGAGGGGGGGAAGAGGGGGCATACTTTTTGCCTAGAAATTGGCCCATACGAGCCTCCCATCTTCCACACTTGTGCAAGGTAACGCCTCTATATTTGGAACTTCCTCTTGGAAAGCCAGTGCTTTGTCGCCGAAGCACGTGCACAAATTCTTCCTTTGTCAAATTCGTCATCTATTTATTATTTTACACAACACACCACCATAAGGAGAATAGAGATGCAAATGATCAAATGAATGAATTAATTAATTGATGAATGACCTGCTTCAAGTCTTCTTCGTAGTCTTCTATGTTGAAGTTAATGTCAGCCTCCACTCCGCGGAACTTAATTGCCGCTCTATCATAAGCACTGTCCAAAGCAGAAAAATGAATTAAGAAAGGTGAGGACTGAGGAGAGAGAAATATATATATATGCTGGCTGACTGGCTCGCTCACTCACCGAGCAGCTGCATGTGCGGTGTCAAATCCACCTGCACAAATTTTAGCCAGACAAAAGAGAAGCAATTATTTCATGAGTTACCGTTCAAAAATCATAATTAAATTAAAGAAAAATAGACATGTACTTACCCAGATAAACTTGTTTTCCACAATCCCTGCAGCGTGAAGGACAAACATGTATGAGAATCAATTCAAACATAATGAAGGAAAAGAAAGAAGGCATTTATTTGTTTGTTACTATGCTAACTAACTAACTGACGGACCAAATATGAGATTCCCAACGACCCGTTCTTCGGTAAAAGGTCACTCCTCTATACTGTGAGCTCCGAGACCTTGGTCCTCTCCGGCTCTTCTTCATAGGCTGAGATACTTCCACCGCCGCCGATTTCCCACCGCCCCCAACTGCTGCTTCCGATTGACAGAACTTCACGCCAACCCAGTGCGCTCGAGGGAACGACGACGACGACGAGCTTCCTCCTCCTCCTCCGCCACAGCCGGAGTCCTCCACCGGGAAAAACTGATGGGTCACGGGAGGGTTGTCGTCGCCGTCCATGGGGGTGACGGAGAAGCCGAATATCTTGCTGGTACTGTTGATGTTGTTGAGAGTGGTTGTTGTTCTGCTGGCTTGTTCTTCGTCTTCTTCGGATCCGTCTTCTAGGAGGACTGCAGAGGAGCTGGAATTGGAGGCAGATCGGAGGGTCTTGCCTCTGACGTCATCGTCCATGGAAGTAGTGGTAGTCTTGGGTGAAGAACAAGCTTCTTCAGAGTCGTAGTCCTTTCTGTGGTCGGGAGAGTCATTCAGATCCCACATTCTTCCGTTTCTTGTTTCAAGTTTGAACACTTGTTTCAGGTAGCTACTATATAGATAGAGGCTGAGGCATTAGCGAGAGAAAGAAAATATATGTATCAAGCACGAAATTAAAGTACAAGGAGATTTATGATTCATGGTACTCTCTCTCTCTCTCTCTCTGAGTTTCTTCTTGCTCTGGTTTGGATGCAAGCCAAGTGAGTGTGTGGACTTTAATTGAGAGAGAGAGAGATGAAAGAGGGGGAATGAGAAGAGAGAGAGAGAGAAGAAAAAATCAAACCTAGGACTGGAGAGAAGGGTAGGTGTTGGGAAAAAGGGCAATAATAAAGAGGGAGAAGGTGAAGGATCTTTGTATTCCCTTAAGTGCCCAATACAGCATAGACGAGGCCAGTTTCAGCAACCTTACCCGAAACCATCACTTCCTTCCTTGCTTTCCTTATCACCCTCTTCCTTCCTCTTTTTCTATATGCTAATAATAACTCTTCTACAAATATATTTCATCAATAACATATATTCAATATAAATCTTTTCAACCATCTTAATTCTACTTCAAAATATAAAATATATATTAAAAATAAATTAAATAATATATTTATACACATATATATATAAGCTTTTTTTGTATTCATAAAGCATTTTTTATAGGTGAATATTTTAATTAAGACTCTATAATTATTTTTGTATAAAAATATTTTTTATTAGATAATACATTATAAGGTCTGATTTTACAATGTTATAAAAATACTATTTTTATCTAAAAATATTGCTATTTTTTAATTGTTACTTTTTTATATAAACAACACTTTTAAAGGGTGATTAAACAAATATTGTATGAAAATACGCTTTTGACATTTTTCATTATAGTATTTGTCTTTTTATATCAAATATATTAAAAACTATCATTTCTTCATTGAAAAATATATACAATATTATATTATTCTCAATTACCCTTATATATTAGTGTAAAATTTAGTTGACTTCAATATCGATTATTGTTATGGCGTCTATAATTCTATATCTAAGTATCTAATACAAATATAAAAGAGTAGAGTCTATTTATATATAATTTCTCTCTTATCACCAAAAATTGATCGTATTTAATTAAGTTAGACGAAAATTTAAAAAAACATCATAAAATTTCCCATCATTATATACTTTAAAGTTGAACGACTACTTATAAAATTATTTGTAGATTATTTATTAAAAAATGTCCCTAAATAATCACATGTGCATCAATTTATTTTAAAAAGTTTACACACTTCAAATTGATTGCTAAAAATTACAATCATAAATCAAATTAGTTATTCTCTCTCATAAATGTTGATAGATTATATAACTAACGAAAGAATCGCATAACTTATGTTTACAGAATTGTTTGAGGAGTCTAATGTTTCAAAGCCAAACTAATACATGCATGATATTTATGGATTATTTAAACTATTAATCCATATTATTGGCTAAAAATTAATTTTGATACATGTATAAATATTTTTATATAATCATTTAATTAAATTTATATATTTGAATAATTTTTTAAATAATAAATATAAAAACTTGTTATTTTCGCTTATGTGTAAACTTTTTTTACATTGGGAGTGTATAAAAATTAAATTAAAAAATAATTATATTTTAAATTTTAAAAATATTAAAAGTGTTTTTTTTATTTATTATTGAAAAATATATTTACAAATATTTGTAGTGTGTTGTATTTTTACTCCAACAATAATAATAATAACAGCTAATTTTTATTTATGAACTGTTGTTTTGCTTCTTCCGAAGGACAAAGTGGTTAATTTCTTCTTTTGTGCACCAATGATGTTTTGGTTATTTTTATATTGTGTTTTTAATTCACTGCACGGTCACTTTTTGATAATAATGAAATGAATGAATGAATGAATGAGAGTAGGGAAATCCCGAAAGAGAAGAAGCATCTCTTTCTCAAACAACTTTCCCACGTTAACGAAATCGAAAAGCATTGAAATCCTTGTGGCTCCATGGAATTACTCTGGATGGATAATAGAAACCAGACAGAGGAAGGACCAAGTCCAAAAAAGATGTATCATTACTTAAAATTACCTTTTGTTAGTTAGTCTCTAATCGGTTAAATCATTTGCATCAATCACTCGTAATAATAATTATTATTCATAACTTACTTAGAGGCCACACCTCCTCCAATTCATTCACGCCTCCAACCATTTTTTCCTTTTTAGAATTTGGACTACGTTTTTACCACGCGGGGGAGCTCAGAAGGGGAAAACTGCAAATGATCGAAGTATTTAATGGGTGGTCACGCAAGGGCATTTTGGGAAACAAACTGGATTCTTAATATATTTTTTTTCACTATTAGAGCACGCCATACCATAAAATGGAGTATAAATTCGTTATGCTCTATAAATTCTTAATTAAACACTAATGTAGGAAGTAGATTTTTTTAAAAATTTGTTACTAGATTTTTAAGCCTTTAAAAATATTAAAATATGCTTTTTCAAAAAAAGGAAGGCTAGAGAGGTGTTTGAATTTATTGTTTTTGACCATTAGTTAGTCAATAATATTTAAAAATATGAGATAAAATATATTGTTAAATTATTAGACTAATTAAAATTGACTAAAAAAATTGAATTTATGACAAAGTGATAACAAAAAAACCTCTAATAATCCCTTAGTATTTATCAAAAATTTACAAATTTTTAAAAAATCACAATAATTTTTTTTTATCCTTTTTAGTCTTTATTTCATCTCATTTCATCAAGAACCTGTAATACGTCCTTCCAATATTACAATCCGAACATAATTTATCTTTATTAGTCCTTTTATCATTTCACCAAGAATTGTTAAGTCTATTATTGCAATTTTACAAAAAAAAAAAATTCACATTCTTTTTTATGAATATATAGATCTATCACAAATTTTTTAAAAAGATTATTTGTAATTTTTTTTTCCATAAATTCATCACAAAGTCTTTTAAAAATTTACAATGCATTTAGTTTACGTTTTATATTTTATTTTTAAAAGTTTTATATAAAAGAATAAAAAGAAAGGCATATTTATTTTTGTTAGTATTCATTTTTAAGTGAGAGAGGGATTTACTAGTGAGAAAAGGGATTAGAAAAGGGAAAGGGAGAATAATAGAAGTAAAAGGAAATTGTTTCCAGAAAAATCCAATCCAAGAGTACGGGAAGAGGGCCACCATTGCCTCTTTGGTTCCCCCAAGCGACCAATGCCTTTCCTACGCTGTGTACCTCGTATTTATGACCTTCCTCTCCCTTCTTCCTACGTCACTCTCCTTTCTCTGCGCGTGTTCACCCAACACCCTCTCACTTTTATTTTTTCCAATTTATTACTACTACTTTTCACTTTTATGTTTTAACAGACTACCAATATTTTTTGAACATTCTTATTCTTAATTCTCTAACGCTAATTATAAGTATTTTACTTAAGTACTCCTAAAGTCTTACGTATATTGCGTTCATAATCAATAACATAAGATTATGTAAAATTACTTGAACACATTTTCAATCAACTACAATACAAGAAAACAATGTTATTTATTGATTTAATTTTATATGTACAGTCAAATAAGTAAAAGTAAACTCACTTTAAAGCTTATAAACGAAATAAAACTCACTTTCAAACAACTAAATAAACATAACTTTAAAAGAAAAAGGTAATTTTTTTTAGGATACTATATATAAAATCAAGCTAATTTATTATAAATCTAAATTTTATTATAAATAAATTATTATATGTACAAAATAATATTTAAATTTTTAATATTTATATAAATAGATAAATAAACTGATAGTTGGTTAATCAAGCCAAGATTTATTATGAGAAAATTCAGGTCCTGTTTTATGCCCAAATGAAATAGTTATGGAAAGAAAAAGCGTGTGTTGTAGGGTGGGTTTGCCCGTGTGTGGGCGTGGGTCTAACCCCCCTACTGTGCCAGACAATGTCTAAGCCAACTCAAAAACCATAGGATTCATTGATATTATATATATATAGATTTGTATAATTTATACCTATGTTTATACTTTAGTTCTATTATCATACAAATACCTATTTGTATATAAATCACACCTTCGTGGGTTTCTTCATAAAAAAGATGCTGACTTTAGTAGTATATATTAAGAGAATAATTATCTATATATTAACTGAAAAAATTATTTCTATACCAATAATTAATATAAGTTAACAAACTAAATATAAATATTTAACACACCGGGGTAAATAAATTTAGATTAAAAAACAAAAAGAAAATATTGATAAATAGATAGCGATGAAGACCACGTCAAAGACCAAAGTCCTTTAGAAACGTGCAAATCCATTCACAATATAAAATGGAAATTAATATTATTATTCTCATATAATATATAATTTTACCTGCTTATTAATAACATATATTCATATAAAAACTAATAAGTGTCACCAAAAAAAAATATAAAAACCAATAAAGAGAAGTATGAAATGACATTTTTGTGAAAGCTTTTTATTATTTATCACCAAAATTGAAATTTCAAAAGTTTTACCTTCCCATAATAGAAGTGAGACGAGGGTGTGGTTCAACAGCTTGTTTTCCCCAAGTGGAAACAGTACCTACGCAGTGGGCCCCACAATTCATCTCTCTTGTTTCTCTCTCCTCTCTTTCATTCAATTATTAAAGCCCAGGCCCATCTCTTCCTTTCTCTCTCAAAGGAGGAGTCCTGCCAACAGCACAACTAACTAGGCCCACTAGTTTTATTATCATTAATCAGTCAACCTACCTTTTTTCCCCTTAATTCATATTACCTATCACAATTTAATGTTTCTTTTACTATTTTCTCCAATTAAATCAAAATAACATGTATACGAGACATGATAGAGTTTAATAGCGTCATTTAATTTATATAATTGATCCTGAATTATAACACTTAATTTTAAAATAAAATATTATCAACGAATAAATTTTGAATAGAATTCACACGTACACAATATTCTAAAAACCAATATAAACAGAATTAATTGCTAACACAACCAATATAACAAGGGATAACTTTTGAAATTTAAAATAAACTAATCACCACCTTGGAAGATAGAAACTACAACAAATAAAGCAATTACAAAATTATGGGCTTCGTCAACTATAAAAGATGGAGACATTCAATGAATAAGATATAATACTGATAACAAAAGAATCTTACTGACTAGATCATCGAAATATTTTTTGCATGACTTCCCGACATTTGGATATTCGTGGAAAGACGAACGGATTTCTGACACCGAGACACCTGGTGCTTGACAAGCCCGAACTATACATCGGCGTGATCACTACCCGACACAGAATATTTTGGCCCCCGCCGTAAGGCCCGAGATAGATTAACTCCACTAAATTTGTTAATACTTTTGTATTTACGTATTATTTTGCAAAGATTTTAAAGATGACTGACAACAGAATCCTACAGTTAACACAATCCGAGCTGTTGGTGCAAAATGCTGAACTTCAGGCTGAGGTTCATAGAATGCCCAAACTGCTAGCTCAAGAAATGAACGGGAAAACAATGTTGGGAATCCCAAAAAAAATAAGCTCAAATGAAACGCAACCATGAGATTTGAATCCCTAGGAGCTAACACCTCCAAAGGAGAGGAAGACTATATCCAACCCTTTTTTAGAGAAAATCATGAAATTTCAGATGCTAAAAAACTTCATACTTCTAACCAATCTGAAGTCGTATGAGAGACTGGGACATCCCCACATTCATATCACTAAATACCAATTTATGATGTCTTTTAATGGTGCTTCTGATCCTATATTTTGTTGTTCTTTTCTAACACGTTTAAATGGTGCTGCTTTACTTTAGTTCTCTAAATTATTTGCAGGTTCCATTTCTTGCTTTGAAGATTTGGCAGAGTCTTTCACCAATCACTTTGCGGCGTCCAAAATATATGTACGCGGCTCAGATTACCTCAACACTATTAAACAAGGTCAGCATGCGAGTCTAAAAGGTTAAATGACCAAGTTTGCCAAAGCTACAATGGAGATCCCCGATATTAGACGGGAAGTCCACTTACTTGCACTTAAAAGCGGCCTTCGTTCTGGGAAGTTTCAAGAAACCATAGCAATAACTAAACTAAGGACATTAGCAGAATTCCGAGAAAAAGTAATTGGACAAATGAAAATTGAGGAACTCCGAGAAGCAAGACGCCTAGAAAAGCAATAACCTCGGAGAGAGGAAGAAAGAATGTCAAAACTTCAGAATAAAGAATCTAGGAAGTCCTTTAAATTAACCCCGAAGTTCAATGCTTATACTCAATTCAATACCAAAAGAGAAGATATTATCAAGGACATACTCAATGCAAAAATTATCAAACCACCGAGCAAAGTCGAGACGTATTAAGACTAAAAGTATGTGAAAAATCTAAGCATTGCGCTTTTCACCAGAAATTTGACCACACTACCGATGAATGAGTAATTTCTAAAGATCTCCTCAAAAGACTAGCGAGGCAGGGACTACTAGACAAATATGTAGACGGTCACATACAATAAGGGCAACTGAGGACAAGTGGCAACTCATCCAATCATACAACGAGTGCACAAGATAAAGTAAAATACCAACCACCCCAAACAAGAGGTGTAATAAATTGTAATTTAGGAGGGTTCTCGTGCGGAGGACCGACCTGTTCGACAACAAAAAAACCTACCGAGCAATGCTAGTCGTCGAAAGAACTCCATCCGAGGTTGCAACAAGATCATTAATGCCAACAATCACCTTTGAACATTCTGACTATCAAGCAAAAGCAATGAATTTGGATGATCCAGTGGTCATTTTCATACAAACCGGAGACCTTTTGGTAAGAAAGGTACTCCTTGACCCAGGAAGTAGTGTCGACGTGTTATTTTACTCCAATTTCAGGAAAATGAGGTTGAGTGAAATGTTAATGCAACCATCTTTTGGGGAACTGGTGGGTTTCTCGGGAGAAAGAGTACCTTTCTCAGCTAAACATGGATAAATACGACACTAGGTAAACATCCATTATAAAAAAAGATGGACATTTATATCGTAGTGGTCAATTGCATCGGTCCTTACAATATCATCTTTGGTAGACCTTCTCTATATTCTTTTGGCGCTATTGTATCCACTGTTCATTTGTGTGTCAAGTTTTATGTGCAGGATAACTAGGTGGCGACAGTTCATTCCGATAATAAAACAGGCATGATACTACTATAATGCAAGTCTTAAATTAAGGACACCACAATATACTCCAAGACAACGTAGATATTTTCACTTGGATTCCGGCCGATATGCCAGGCACTGACCCAAACCACATATGCCACAAACTGCAGATCAATCATGTTATCCGACCTATAACTCAAAAGAAACAATTTTGGCGAGAATAAGAAAAAGGACTCCCTGGAAGAAACCCAAAAGCTCCTTGTAGCAGGGTTCATCAAGGAACTATAATTTACTACATGGCTATCCAATGTGGTTATGGTAAGAAAAGCCTCAAGTAAGTGGCATATGTGTGTGGATTTCACAAATTTAAACAAAACATGTCCAAAAGATGCTTACCCCCTCCCCTGTATTGACAAATTAATAGATAATGCCTCAGGGTATAATTTTTTGAGTTTCATGGATGCCTATTCTGGTTATAACCAAATCTTAATGCACCCCCAAGACCAGGATAAAACAGCTTTTATAAATGAATATGAAAATTATTGTTACAAAGTAATGCTTTTTGAACTAAAGAATGCAGGGGTTACTTATCAGCTCTTAATGGATAAAGTCTTTACTAAGCAAATAGGCAGAAATATTGAAGTTTATGTTGACGATATAGTGGTAAAGATAACCCAAGGAAACCCACACAGTGCCGATCTTGAAGAAGTTTAGCTACGTTAACATAATATGTGACTCAATCCTGAAATGTGTGGTTTCAGGGTTCAAAGTGGAAAATTTTTAGGCTTTATGTTAACTTCCAGAGGAATTGAGGCAAACTCCGAAAAATGCCGAGCTATCATAGACATGCCCGAGAACAATCAAAGAGGTTCAGCAATTAACAGGACGGCTAGCAGCATTAGCCAGGTTTTTGCCTACCATTTCCAGCCATTCTCACCACTTTTTCAAAGCATTAAGAAAGCAACAAAACTTTAATTTGAATACAGACTGTGAAGCAGCATTTCAAGATCTAAAGAATAAATTATCTTCCCCTCCGTTCCTACAGAATCTTATGCCAAGTATGCATTTAAAAGTCTATTTCTCAGTATCTAATAATGCTATCAATTCTGTTTTGATAACAGAGGTAAAAAACAAAGAAGAACCAGTATACTTTGTCAGTAAGCTACTACAACATGCCGAACTTAGATATTCAAACAAGGAAAAACTAGCATACGCACTGGTAACAGTAGCTAGAAGACCGAGGCATTACTTCCATAGCAATACAATCATTGTTAAAACAAACCAGCCTCTACAACAGATCTTAACAAGACCCAAAGTATCTGGAAAACTTGTAAAGTGGTCTGTGGAGCTATCCGAGTTTGACATTCGCTATGAACCTCGGACGACATTAAAAGCTTAGACCTTAGCAGACTTCGTTGCCGAATTCACATCACAAACAAATCATGTTGATATATGGCACTTATATGTCAACGGAGCAGCTAACGCATAAGGGTCAGGAGCAGGAGTATTACTCACTAATAATCATGACCTATGCACTGAGCACTCAATTAAGTTCTCTTTTCCAACAAGCAACAACCAAGTGAAATACGAAGCATTACTAGCTGGCCTTTGGTTGGCACAATCTCTAAACATAACTCATTTATAGGTATATTGTGACTCAATATTAGTAGTCCAACAAGTAATAGGTAACTTCCAGGTACGAGATTATTTGCTAGATAAATACTTCACATTGGTACAAGATCTTATTTCACAATTTATTTTATTTTAAATAACATACATATACCGGAGCATAATATCCAAGCTGATACATTATCTAAGCTAGCAACCACTAGGAAATATATGAATGAATCTTTTTTTTTTCTCAACTTAGCCCTCTTGAGCCAAGCATCAGCAGCAAAGGAGTTTTATCTCATTCACATATTGAAGATTGGAGGAACCCTATAAACGGTTCATTAGAATAGGGCAAATACTAGTTGGGATCACCAACTCGAGCTTATTTAAAAGACGAGCAAGTTCATTCACAATAGTTAGGGATGAACTATACAAACGAGAATTCTCACAACCCCTTCTACGTTGTCTTGGAAAAGATGAAAAGCCTTGCAATGGCAGAAGTGCATGAGGGATGTGTGGCAACTATATCAGCGGAATAAGTCTGGCATCTAAGATAGCAAGGATAGGATACTATTGGCCAACAATGAAACAAGACTATATCAATAAGGTCAAACGCTATGATAGTTGCCAAAAGCACTCATGAGTCATCCATAACCCAACCAAACTGTTACATAGTTCGGCAGTAAGTTGACCTATCTACAAATGGGGGCTTGAGATTCTTGGACCGTTTTCCAAAGTCCCTAGCCAGATATAGTTTTTATTGGTTACAATTGACTATTTTTCGAAATGGATTGAGACACAACCATTAGCTAAGATCAGCGCTGAAAAAGTTATATCATTTCTTTGAAAAAATATTATATGTCGTTTTGGTTTACCTAAGGCTTTCATAACTGACAATGATCGACAGTTTATCGACTAAAACCTTACAACATTTCTACAGGATTTTTAAATCAAACATCATTTCTCTTTAGTAGAGCACCCACAAACAAATGGATTGGCAAAAGCTGCTAATAAGGTTATCCACCAAGCCTTAAAAGGAAGCTCAGAGACACTAAAGGCCAATGGGGAAACCAGGAGAGCTCATCCCTAAAATTCTTTGGAGCTACAATACTACAATCCAAAATACCACATGCGAAACACCTTTTCAACTTGTTTATGGCATAGATATAATGATTCCAGTAGAGATCGCTCAAAACTTGAGATGATCCGAGTACACCACCACGTCCGAGAATGATGCCACCAAACAATTTGAGCTAAACATAATTGACGAAGGAAAAGAGAGGGCAGCAATTAGACACTGAGCTATGCAAACAATTATCCAAAGGAAATATCACAAAAAAAGTTCAATACCGAGCATTCATTGATGGAGACCTTGTTCTCAGGTACACAGAGGAAGCCAGGAAGCCACCTACACACGGTAAGCTCGCTGCAACATGGGAAGGACTAGGGGTGTAGATGGGTCGGGTAAGACCGGATTTGTCCTAACCCAGACTCATCCCTAAATATACATGAGTTTATTTTTTATACCCTAACCCAATTCTAGACCCGATAAAACCTAAACACTTTCAGATCGCAATTATACCGAATTCAAACCAGGTGAAAACTGGGCCTTTAAAATTTTAACAATAATTTATAAAAAAGAATTATTTATAAAGAAATTTATTTATGATGCACTTATTTATAAAGAAGAAACTTGTTATCGAGAAGTTGATATCTATATTTGAACTTGAATTTGTCCATAAATTCTAGTTCGATGCTTCTTTGATCTATTTTCTAATTACACAAGTGTGATTAAAAACAAAACAATAAGCTTATTATTAATATAACATAATATTGGAACTAATCTAAAATAAATATATCTTTCTTAGTTCCTTTAGGGTGCACATAGGTCAGGTGAAGCCAAATTTGTCTTGACCCGGACCCGACCTTAAATAATGATCGGGTCTATTTTTGAGACCATTACCCGATCCTAGACCTGGTGAAATCACACCAAATTAACCCTTAAAATATCTCGATTCGGGCCATATACACCCCTAGAGCATAAGCTTCAAACACTTCAAGGAAACAACATACCTTGTGTTTGGAATATATCTTCACTCAAGTATTATTTTATTTAAGCATGATATAGACAAGGGAAGATACTTTTTTTCCTGCTCACAAACTTTTTTTCACAGTAAATTTTTCTTGGAGAGGTTTTAATGAGGTCCCCCTCACTATATCTACC
This sequence comes from Arachis hypogaea, assembly GCF_003086295.3. Lineage (NCBI taxonomy): Eukaryota > Viridiplantae > Streptophyta > Magnoliopsida > Fabales > Fabaceae > Arachis > Arachis hypogaea. The sequence continues at coordinate 7,852,327 of NC_092040.1, read as the reverse complement.
ATGTACATTTCAATCAAATTTAAATATGTATGTCATTATATGATGATCTATTCTCAAAGCTATAAAAACAAACAAAATTCCCTATGCGAACTAACATATATTTATCAAATATACAAAACAGAACCTTGAGTTCGGAAAAGCAAACTAATATCAAGCTAACAGTAGCAAAACAATCCAAATGCCAAATACTTTTGTACTATCTAAGCAAAACAATTCAAAAGACAGACACAAATAACAAACGAGTACTATTGTTTTTGCCTACCACCTACGCTCTCATCCTGGTTATTAATTAGCACGTCATCATCTAAAAATTCGCCATTTGCTACAATTTTAGTAACATCAAATTTCGAAACATCCAAATCAGGAACAATCGCCTCTATTTGGGCCATAGCCCGACCAAAACCCTGTGTGAAGGCATTTAACACTTCCTCCTCTAACTCTGTAATTCTAACTTTCAACTTATCGCCCTCAACAGCAGTTAACTCTAGCTCAACCCTGGATTTTTTACCCTTATCTTCGGCTTTTTCAATGCTTCCTTCAAGCCTTTCACTTCAGTCCTCAATCTACTCACTTGCTCTCCTTTTTTCCTGAGAGATTACTGCAACTTCTTTATCGCAGCCATATTATCACCCTCCAAAATAGCATCTAATTTTGATGTTCGTCTAATTGACATTAACCGACCACCAATAACCTAGATATCAAACATAACAAGTTCCCATATCAACATCATACTACTATTGTAATTCATAATTAAAAAGACACTTACCTGCAAGAACGACCCACACCAATCTTTCAAGCCTCATGTACAATCTTTACATCTGCTTGAATCTGAGCAAACTTATTAGCAGTAGCCATAAAAGGATAGCTCTTCGTTCACAATGAGTTCATTGGCCTTATACCCATGAAGAACTTGCTGACTTTCATAGGCAACATTGATATCCTCAGCCGTAAACATCTCACCACTCTCTTTAAGGTCGGTCAGATCAACAACCTTAGCTGTCGCTACTCCCTTTTTTCTTTTAAACCCCACCGCTTGGTGGGAAACAGATGGAGCACCATCTACTTCACTATCTCTGCCCACATTAGTAGACAACCCGTCTTTTTCATTCTTTTTGGCTTTATTCACAAAAGCTTTCAGATTTGCAGTTGTCAATGTGGGGATTTTATCTCATGCAAAAAGAACCAAAACACATCAATTAAAGTTCTCATCAAACCATTTAGTAACTACAACATAAAAACACACAAATATAAATTACCTAAATACTCTTCAATCGCCTCTCTATCTCCTTCAATCTCCAACAAACCAGGAATAGATAACAACTCAGACAATGAGATCATCGAAATTAAAAAATCCAAAATATAATCCTCACTCTTTACTCTATTTTCATAATCCAAAATCTGCTTTGGTTTTGAAGACCAAAACACAGGAAATCTTTCATTCATCAATAAATCTAAGAAAAAGGATAATATTCTTCACCAATTTGCATCTTCACATACACTTTTTTAAAATCCTTAAAGGATGGTTTAAACAAACTAAACATACTACGACCTGGGTAACTACTTAAATTCACCCAAGACCCCTTCCACACACTCTTAGCCTGAAACAATGAGAAAAATAGTCTTAATGAAAGATAAAATTCCAAATATTCCATTAGGGACTCAAACGCTCGCACGAAAGCTTAGGCATTAGGATTATAGGATGCAACTGTGTTGGAGCACAGTTCAATTGCGACAAAATTATAACTTGTTGATTATAATTTTGTTGAATGATTTTGATGATTTAGGTGAACTTTAGCAGCGGATAATCACTGGGTTTTATTCAATTGATCTGTGGGTAAGGTAAGAAACTGTTAAACCCTTGTGAATAATTGAATTAATGAACCCTATGATGATTATAGTGATATTGTGTGAATTAGATTGTGTTCTTGTTAATTTGGAGTTCAATTTGACGGGTTGGAACAAAATTCAGGTGATTAAGCTTGAGAAATTAACGTTTGAAAGCTTGGAGCTTGTGAAATGAGAGGTTTTTTAGGAGTTCTAAACTTTGGGAGGAGTTGGCCAAGGTATGATTTTGGTTTTTTGTAGTTAATGTTTAACATCACATGAAAACTTAGGCTAAAAGACCTTAAGATAGGAATAAACTGAATAAAGTATTGATGGATTATATATATGGTATATGATGTGTGTATAAATGATGAATGAATGTGTATGTATTGGATTATGTTTTTGATAATTATAAAAAAAAATTAATGAAAATTGTTGATGTGTCGAGGATTGATAGTGAGTTTGTGAAATTGAATTGAATGGATTGGTTGAGAGATGTGTGATTCGATTTTGTAAGCGATTTGTTATTGGAGTTGGTTGATTTTGAGAAAAGATTTAATATTGGAATTTGTTTGGTTTTGAAATAATTTGATATTAGAAATGATTTGAATGACTGAGAAGTGTTTAGTTTGGTGGTTAGGACCCTTCAAAGGTGACAGAAGTTTGAGTTTTAGAGGAGATGCTACTGAAATTTCTATAAAAATTGAAGAGTTGATTTGAAGTGTTATTTTAAAAAGAAAAGAGATTATTATGTGGCTTGTATATTTTGAGATTAATTGTTGACCCTCTGTCGCAAGATGTGACCGGGCACTTTAACTTCCCGAGTTCTTTCATGGGCATATATATAAATTTGAGCTTGAAAATTTTCCATGGAATATTATTGAGTTTGGAGTTTGACTCCATGGAATTATATTATTGAGCTTGGAGTTTGACTCCATGAAATATTATATTATTGAGCTTGTAGTTTAACTTCGTGGAATATTATATTTGAGCTTGGAATTTGACTCCATGGATATTATTTTTGAGCTTGGGGATGCGCACATAGAGGGACTGTTTAATGGTTAGCTACCAGGACATGTCGGGTTGGCTATATAACCGACATATGAGACTCATCACAGGCATGCATCATGTGCATTTGTATGTTTTGCTTGAGTGTGCATTTTTTTGGTTTGCCTAATTTCTTGACTCTACTTATTTGCTACGTTTTCTACTTGCTGTAATTGCACCTCTATCTGTGTTATTCTTACTTGAGTTGTATGTATATGTTTTCTAAGAGACCCCTCTTGGCAGAGGTTTGAGAGGGAGTTTGTTCCACTGGTGATTCAGAAGATTGAGGAAGACAGAAAGTGAAGTGTTAGGTTAAAGTTAGATTTAGAACTTGAATACCTTAGATAACTTACGTAATTTATGGTTTAGTTAAATCTTTAAGCTGAAATCTGAGTGTTGGAGTTCTAGAAATGCCTCTGCCTTTTCCGGGACCTTTTATATTAACTATGCGGGCACTTTTACCATGCTAAGAATCTCCAGTTCTTATTTCATACATATTTCTGTTGTTTTTCAGATGCAAGTCGAGAGGCACTTTGCTGAGCGTCTAGAGTTTCCTGTGCAAGCGAGGTTTAGTTATTTTGGGTTGCTGTATTATGTATTGATGTTGTGTATATATGTATATAGATTCTTCTCCGTATATATTTTATGCTTGTCCCTCCTATAGGTTGACCTGGAGAAACATGTGTTTATTCTGTAGTTTGAGTTATATTATGGATTGTATAAATATATATATAATTACATACTCTGGCCGGCCTTAGTTTCGCAGGTTGAGTCTGGAACTTGAAATCTGTATTTTAGAACGAACTCCGATCTGTATATTATGTCTTTAGCCTTCTTTTTATCTTACCTATCCATTTTACGATTATCCATGTGAGTGTGACACGGTTTTTTTGTTTTTGTTTTTGTTCATCTTCTTCTTCATCAAGGCTCCTAGATATGAATTCTTTCAACTATATTTATGTATGTATTTTACTTTTAGAGGTTGTAATACCTCGCCACCTCTATTTTACGACTTAAGCGTAAGCCTCTGTATAGTAGGGTATTACACAGGTCCTCCATTTATAGGCTAACTATGCTATGTATACTACCAATAATTAATTTGAATAAAAAATATATTAAAATATGAAATACTTATTAAAAATATATAAAATAATATATATATATATATAGATAAAAATATATAATAAAAAGTAACTTCATATATAAATATTTTTTATATACATATAAATATTTTTATTTATAAATTTAATTTTTATCAATTATATTATGTATATATTAAAAAGTAACTATTCATATATAATATATATTAAAATATAAAATACATATTAAAATTATAAAACAATATATGTAAATATATATAACTACATAATAACTAATTTTTTATATAAATATCATGTTTTTTTCTTTTATAGTCTTGATACGAAAATAACAGACAATTTTTAAAAATTGAAGAGGAGGGAATTAAAATATTTTAATATATTAAACAGATCAGATAAAATAATATTATTAGTGATAGGCTATGACTCCAAATAAGCTCAAAGATATATTCTTGAAAAAAAAAAGAATAACGGTGTCTGCAATATATATAGTTATAATAATAATTTTTTTTCTTTCTTCTAATATATAGTTAAAATAATGTTTTAACCAGTCCGTAATAAGTAATAACCCAAAAAGCATATATTTGTTAGCGAAAGAAAATAATCCCAAAAAATTAAACATAGTATTGCACCTAATTTTGTTTGACTATTTTAGCATTAGGATCATACCTCTATAATAGTGTCTGCAAATTATAACACTAAATTAACAAAAAATGGCTCATTTAGGTTGTTTATTTGATGTGTCCGGTTCTAAAGGAATGGGGGCCTCCTCAACTTCCGATTCATATATGATTACTAGTGGACAGACATGATATGCCATGTCTTGTTTTTTTATTTTTCACATAATGAAATATCTTATCCCACAAAATTAAATTTAATTCTCTCTCTCTCTCTCTCTCTCTCTCAATTAGTTCTTATTTTTATTTAATTAAATTTTTATACTATATCAAAATTTATAATAAAATATTTGATAATAAAAATATTAAAATTAACAAAATATTTTATTAAATAAAATAAATATGTCTAATATTTAATTAAATATTTTATATAATTTAATAAAATATTCTATTAATTTTAATTTTTTGTTATGATAAAAATTTAATTATAAAATTTATTATGATATAAAAATATTAAAAATATATATATAAATTTAATTAAAAATTTAATAAAATTATAAAGATTGATAAAATAATTAAACTTTAAAAATATAAAAGTATTTTTTTATCACTCAATATCGTAGAAATAAAAATTACATTTTTTAGTAAAAATATTTTATTTTGTATATATTCAATGAGTGCTCTCAAAGAGCACGTTAGAGAAACTTTAACAATAATGGTTTAATATCTCTCTATGCTTAATGCGAAATAGCCAATGATTACATGACACATTTAAATGAGAGAAATTTTTAATAATTATTAATTGTTTTAATTAACAAATGAATAAATATAAAAAATTAATTTTTAATTAGTCAATATAAGTTTTTTTAATTGTAAATTTTTTTAATTTTTTTAAAAATTTAAAATTTAAAATTTAAAATTTAAAATTTAAAATTTAGAATTAAAATTTAAGATAAAAAAATAATTTTAAAAATGATTTAATTTTGTCCATTAACTTTTACGTGAGATTCAATTTAGTTTATAAAGTTTCAACTGTTTCTATTTAATTCTCAAACTTTGTCGTGTCTCATATTATTTTTTAGAATAATTTTCGATACACATATATAATAGAACACTGATGTGAGCTAGGGGTGTGGCAATATACACCCTACTCATGGGTACTTAATCCAACCCCACCTAGTCGGGTAAGGTTGCTAACCCGATCTGCAGCGGATAGGATAGGGTGCGGATAGGATTCTCATACAGGTCGGGTAGGATGCGGGTTGAGTCTCAACCCTACCTGATCAATCCGTACCCTATATATATATATATATATATATATATATATATATATATATATATATATATATATATATTTTAAGTGAATGTTGAATAAAAAACTTCTCACTAAATGTAAAAGATTATTAGCCACTAAAAAAATATCACTAATTGATAATTTAACACTTTATTTTTGCATAAAAATCAATTTTATTTTAAATTATCATGAAGTTATATAATAACTTTTCATCTTTTTTGTAACCTGTGGGTAGAATCGAGTACCCGCAGGTTAAGATCGAATAGGATCGACTATCCTACTTATTGCCACCCCTAATATGTACAGTCAAATGTCATGTTGGACTCTATAAAATGACGTCATTTTGATTTTGGCACTCATATAATCTAAAATAGCACTTTAAATGGTGTTTATTGAAATTTTCTCTCGAAACAAGTAATATAAGGCTGTTTTAGAGTATTTGAGAGCTAAAACCAAAATAAAATTGTTTTACAAATTTCAATATAGTATTTGACTGACCATGTTAATACTACATTAAAGTCTATGTATCAGAAATTGTCCCTGAACTAATTTGAAAGACTAAATTAATAAAATTCATATGTAAATTAAGAAACTAAATTGAATATTAATTTTTTTTTGAAATATTTGCTGATATTAGTTAAAAAAATATTATCTCTTTAATTAAACTCTTAATAAATAAGAAATCTCATCATCAGTAGTAGTAGTTAGTTGCATTAAATTCTTGTTCAATTTTGTTCGCTTGTGACAGTATTAATACAACAAAATGTTACCTTAAAAACTAGTTTTGACAATTAAACACGATAACAAATTCAAAATATACGTATGTGTATTGTATAATTGTCAAAACTAGTTATTTTTATCCAATATTTCTCATAATATATCCAATCAAACAATCCTTGAAACGAAACGTGTGAGAAGAGTTTTTGAGTGAACTAACATAGGTTCTGTGAACTAAAAAAATTAATAGTTACATAGCTGATTCATTATTCACATAACATTGACCCTTCTTTGAGGCGTGTGAAATGATAAAGTTATGTGATTCTTCGAAATCTTGTATCAACTGCCATATTCCAAAATAGATATAAACACTTTTTAAATGCATTCCCCATTGCAAGAAGTAAGCCGTGACTTAATTGAACGTGACTAAATTACGAACTTCTTATTTATTTTTGGGGTTCCAACTTCTGACTTTTCGTAAGTCATCATAGCAATGATGATTATTATTGTTTGAAAATACTAAGAATCATCAGAATTTATTATTTTCTATTAGTAGTTAATTATTAATATTTAAAAGTATAAAATAAAATATATTATTAAATTACTGAATTAAAAAAAATTAAACTAAAAAAATTAAATTAATAATTAATAATTTTGATAGTCCTTAATATAGTGTAGTTAATTAAAGCTCAATGTTCATGTGGCTATGAGATATGCCTGAAGCATACAGAGCCTAGAGTACAATCTCGTGCCTCAAAATACGAACGAGAAATGTTACAAAGTTCATTGTATTTAGGTGCAATCAGAATAATAAATGATTCATTTGATTAGGCATGGAATTAGTACACACCAAACATAAATGCATTGCGGCAGCATATAATTTTGCGTAACAAAGTGCAAAAAGGAACATATGCGATTGGTAACGTGTTCATTCATCATAAAACATTAGCAAATGCAAAATGTTTAAGGATATAGATCGATATATATAGTCATATAGAGAAAAATTTTCAAATGTTTCGTAAATACTAGTGTTTATAATGATTTTAGTTATCGATTTTAATTATTATATATTATATATTTTTAAAATTAAAATTAATGACAAAAAATGATTAGAATATTATATTTTGGAATACCAAAAATATTTTTGAGATATAGATTTAGCTATATATGTGGTATGGTATATGGTTTCATGTGTAGTTCCCATATGTAGGAATATCCATTTTGCAACAATTATGTGATAATTTGTCAATTTTAGAAAGGCAAACCTACCGGGGAATCCTATGAGATGATATATTATTCCCTTTCATGTCATAGCTTTTTTATTTTATTTTTTTAGAAAAGAGTTTGAAAGATTTTGGGATTTGATCGATGATTCATGAGAGAGGAGGATGACAAGTTGTAAAATCTTTGATAAGATCCGATCCTCTCTCATGAAGGTCATACAGAAGAGAATATGGATCCGGTTCATATATATATGAACACTACTTAATACTTTAAGTGAATCTCATTCACCCTGTGTCACCTCTAGAAAAGGAAATCCACATGCTTCTAGAAAATGGTTTGAATTAATACTGTTTTATAATAGTTAATTGATTTAAAATAATGAATATTGTTTAATAAATTATATATAAATATATTATTTTATTATATTTAATTAATTTTAATTAAATTTTTATTGAATTTTTGAATAATTAAGCCTCTAATTCTACTAGCTAGTTTAATGGTTAGTTTGATTTTCAAATCTTGAAATTTCGTAATCTATAATAAAAAAAAATCCAAATTAAAAAACAATACGAGTTGAAGCATGATTTTAGTCTCAAATAATTATAGGATAAATAACCGCTGAATTATGGAAACATAGATTAAATTTAATTTAGTACATATCTTTCCCCACACGTATACACTTACTTATACAGTGAATTACATGATTATAAAATTTCAATTTGCATTTTTGACAATAAATATAAAAGTTAGTTTTTTTTATTTGATAATATATAATTTAACGCCTGAATATATTTTTTTTATAATCAGTATACAAAAATTAAATCCTTGATATAATATAACATTTTGTATTAAGATTTAAAGTTTAAAATTTAAATTTTTACTACTTATTTAAATATACAAAAGAGCTACTTACTTGATAAATATAAATAGTTTATATTTTTATTTAGTTAATTATTTTTTTATTAAAGATAGAAATACTTAAATTTATAATCTTTTAAATAAATATAAGAAGATTATATGATTTGAGTTATAACTTATTAGCAATGATGTAATTTTTTAGTATTTTAGTATTTTATAGTATTTAGATAATTCAATATTTGTTTAAATGGCCTCATGAATTAATTATTAAACTAATTTAATTTAATTTAATTTATTTAGTTGACCACGTTATTTGTAGAAATAGTTAAATTTTATCTAGAGATCTAACGTGAGAGATTAAGCATAGTCCATAGCCTAGTAGACAGGGACGGAGCTAAAAAAAATATTAGAAAGGGCTAAAATTATTTACACAATAAAATAATATTAAAATAAATTTTTAAAAAGAAATTAAAATTTACATATAATTTACATATAAAAAATTAAAATTAGGGGCGCCATTGCCTCTTTTTTCCAGTATGTAGCTCCGCCCCTGCTAGTAGGCCGTGACTCATCTATCATGCGGGCCTGGCCCGGGCCGGGCCATCCCCTTGAAAGCTCATTTATGCATCCAACGGTGCAAATCGAATCTTATAATTATATGTACTGTGATCAAATCCAGATGGTTCCTTGCCGGCCCCACATCGATAATGTTTTATTTTCTCTCTTACCTAGATACAACGTGAATCATGTGAATATTTTGTATTCTATTCTTTATACATATAAAATATTAGTACTTCATCATCATAATATAATGATGATATATTGTTGTAAAAATAATTCTCCATATTATATAAAATATTATTATGATTGATATTTAATCCTATGCATAAACTATAAAGAGAATTGGGGTATTTAAAATCAATCTCTTTGATTTTCCACTTACATTTTGACTTTTTCTTTGTGAAATTTTTTTATCGTAAAATTTAAATCCAAAACCATTAACAATAAAACTAAAGATTTATGATGATATTGCATCAAATTTTTTAGTAATTAAATTTAATTAAGTTGATTTAATAACTTATTAGCACGATAAAAATCAATTAAAAAATCATATAAAAAATTAGTTGAATTTAATTATAAAATAATTTGTTCACCAAGTATTTTTTTTAAACTTAATCATCTTAATTAATTCTATATTTGATTATTATTTCATATATTAATAATAATATTAAAAAATATTACAAATATTTTTTAATCTTTTAGAACTTTTTAAATATAATTTTGTTTTCTTAATTCACAAGATGCAATACATTATACAAATAAAAAAAAAAACTAATATAATTGTATAGCAATGAATTTTTTCCAGCGCACAACAGAATTTTTATTTGAATAAATACTTAATTTGGTCTCTAAAATTTAAACTATTCATCAATTAAATTTTTTAAGTAGTGGTGGTGGTTCTAGTAATGGCAGTTTATTTGGGAATGAATGGAAACTCGTATTTTTCAATTTAAGAAACGTAGTTAGTTTATAAAATTAGAAATTTAATTGATGCACAGTTTAAATTTTGAAGTATTTAGTCATTTTTATTTTATTATTTTTGGTACCTAGGTTGAGAGAATGATTATTTAAGGGGCTCTTTTGGGGTCTGTGTGTGTGGTTTTTTGGCGGGGTGTTTTGGTAGGAAGGTTTAGCAAATCTTTTTTAATTTGTAAACCAATTCAATTAATGGGCCCTATCAAACCCACGCATAAGTTCAGGTTTGTAGCCCAGTTTCCATTGCCATGCTTTCTTTTGAAGGCATAATAATAATTCCAGTTTCAAAATATCCCCTCCAACATAAATAATAAACATCTGTAAGTAGAATGATTGTATTTCAGATACTGAAATTAAGATTGTTAGACTAAAATTTAGTATTATATTTAGTAATTAGAAGTTGAAATTAAAATTTTAATTTCTTCAATATCTTCAGAACATAAAGATAGAAAAAACTGAAATTCTACGAAAAATAAAATTTTAATAATATTTATTTTTAAAAATATCATTATCTATCTTTTCAAATTTTCATTCTATTCTTTCAACCATCTTCACTTCTTCAGCTTCACTTCAATTCTATTCCTAACTCTTTACATCACTACTACACCTACTTCTACCAAATAAAATATATAAATATAATTTAGTATTGTATATTTTATACTAAACATAATACAAAATTTTAATTTAATCTTTATTTTCTAATATTTGTCTTTTTTTAGTCTCTATTTGTTTTCCAAAGACTATACATGTGTAGCATTAGTGAGAAGTGAGAAGCACTGTTTCTATAAGAGACTTCTCGTGTCTATGACTGGATTCCCACGAAGGACAAAATAGGGGATCATGTTAGTTTAGTTGGCTTAGAAAGTTACCACTAATGACAGTGATAAACTTGTGCTTTATATTTTTGGTCTCGTCTACTACTCTACTCTACTATACTCAGTGCATCGGTTGAATATAATTAATCATAATGTTTAAAGTATTCAGGCAAATACAATGCATTTGAACCTAAATGATATTTTATGCACACTTGAAAAAGATGAGAAGGGGCAATTTGCAAGTATCGCCTATCATAGGATAGTGATAATTATATTCAAGTAGCAACTTGGACAACAATTTTGTCTGCTGCTAGTTGGCACTAATTCTATGAGTGGAGTGAGAGAAACATAGACATTCATTATGTAGACAATTAGGAAAAGGTTCTTATCAATTGTGCTCTACCGACACATTGCTTAATGAAACCTTGTTGCATCAGCTACTTGTCCATAGGATACTAGGTAGAGGTTTGCATCTCCTGCTATTATGTTTTCACAAAATATTGATTAAAAAAAAATTGTTATATGTTTTTGGAATAAATTATTATCTAAATGATTTTTTATTAATAGTAGATATAAATCCAGTTATTATAATTAATTATAATGAAAGTACATACAAAATAAATAAAAAATAACTATTTAACAAAATTTTTTATATATTCTTTATATATTCTCATTATAATTAATTATAATAACTGGGTCTACATCTATTATTAATAAAAAATAATCAAGATAAGATAAACTAATATCATAATGAGCAATGACTAATACGGTAGCTAAAGCCTAGAGGTGTCAATTTGAATTACACTAATGCCACTTGTTTGAGCATGATCAACTTGTGAGTTGTGACTAATTCCATACCATTTTTCTTTTTTCTTTGTGTGTAATGGACCTCCATAACATTGACACTTTTTTTTCCGGTATGCTAGTGGGTGTACTATGTGATCCAGACTCCCCAAGGCCCATTAAGGAGCAAAGTAATATTGTGCTCCATGATTGTAGTATTAAAGTCTTATGGGTCCTGGGGATTGTTCAAGTACACACTATACAATGCTGCCTTCTTCAGGCCCAAATTAATGGGCTTGGGCTTGGGTCTCCTTAGAGGCATACTTTGCATGGGTGTAACCGTGTAACCTTGTTATGTTTTTCTTCCAAAAAAAGAGTATAGTTGTGTTTTTTGTCTAAGTCATGGGATTTTTATCTAGAATTCTAGACTGTGAAATGCATTATTGACAATGGACCAATTGTGTGGTATTTATTATTAGTTTCCACAGAAACCAACTATAGTTATGTTGTAATATCATTATCTTTATCTTTATAGTATACAAATGGGAAGCTCATATGCTGACGTGGCGCTCATACGTTGAGTCTGGGAGTTTATTTGCTTAGGTGTCGTCATTAGAAATTTTTAGAATTATATTTATTAATTATAAATTATTATTTGCTTAGATTGTTATTTTCAAATTTTAAGTTTGGGTTGTTTGACTTAGGTTGTTATTTTTTAAATTTCAAATTATTTTATTTAAGTTGTTATTTTTTAAATTTTAGATTGTTGTACTTAGATTATTATTTTTTAAATTTTAAATTATTTTACTTAGGTTGTTATTTTTTAAAAATTTGTTAATTCTTTTTACTATTATTTTTTAAAATTTTGTTGATTTTTTTAAAATTTGCAGCTACATACGTTCTTTTAAAAAAATTTAGAGTTTTAAAAAAATTTACGTTAATTATATTTCGGCTGTTACATACTAATATTACTATAACGATTTACGTTAGTTTAGATTTTTTAAATTATTATTTGTTTAGGTTGTTATTTTTAAATTTTAAGTTTGGGTTGTTTTACTTGGTTTGTTATTTTTTAAATTTTAAATTAAAGTCAACCAAATTTTAAAAAATTTAGTTATGATGCAACTATAAAAGTATAAGTGATGAGAGATGTAAAGCACCACAATTTAAAGTACATCAATCCCTTTCTTTACATATATCCAAAATCTCTCTACTTATTCCAATGGCTGGTATTCACAAAATTGCTGACATCAATCCTACAATTGACAATTTGTGTGTACGTATACGAGTATTACGGTTATGGACACTACCAAGTTACGAAAATTTTCCATTGCCATACTCAATTGAGATGGTTTGGCTCGATGAAGACGTGAGTTTTTTACTAATATTTTTCTATTTTATTTTAAATTTATATTATTTATTTGTTTATTTAGGGATTTAATCATTAATTTTTTATTTAGAATGCTATTTGTGTTGTCTTGGCTACTATAACTCATATTATGGATACTCCAGACTGGTGGTACGACCAATGTGAATGCAACACGTCCACATATACTTTTACAAAAACTTTCAAATGTTCAAGTTGTGGCTGTCTTCCTTTTTCCATAACTCCAAGGTTATTTATTTATTTTTTTAAATTAAAGTCTATGCACATTGGATTAGATATTAAATAGTCTATATTTAACTTTTTTTTATGTTATTTTCTTTTTTAAGCAAGTACCGAATAAAGTTTGGTATCATTAATGATTCTGACTGTGCATGTTTTGTAGTCTTTGACAAGTAGGTAAAAAAAGTTTTGAAAAAGAGTCGTGTGAAGATACTTGATCCACTCCTATTGATAAGATCTAACCAATATTTATTTCTAAAAACATAGTGAAAATATTTTTATTGGTAATTTTTATATTATTTATTATTAATATATTATGTAATACCCTTCAGAAAGGAGATTTATCGGATACACCTACACTTTTGCTCAACCTAATTGATAAGACCTTTCTCTTCATCGTTGAAGTTCAAATATCTGATAATCTACATTTTTCACCTTCTTATAAAGTTAAGAAGATGACTGATAATGTGGACCTTATAAATAAATTCAAAGAGACTCACCCTATTCAAATTGTGAGTATAATTATAAGTGTACTTTCTATTAAAGATTAATATATTTTTTGCTTCCTTAGTCATTAGTAGTATCTAATTTATAAATAATAATTAATAATTAATTATAATTTTAGGATGTTAACTGCACCTGTGGTTTGCTTCCAATTTCAAAGACATTCTCAATCATTGAAGGGGAGAAAGTAGAAGGTGTTAAGGTATTTGTTCAAAAAATAATTTTTTTGTTTGTTTGTTCTCTCAAAATTAGATCTTAATTTTATTCAAAAGATATTAGTGAGATAAAATCAAAGGTTAGAAAGAAGTATTTAATTTAACGTGGTATTTTATACAGAATTTATTGTTTGAATTCTCCAATGAAGTTGCAGCCAGTGATGAATCTGAATTGTTGGAAAATGCTATTACACCAACTAAGCGATTATCCTCAGAGTTGGAAGAATCGAAGGTGGAAGGAGATACCTCAACTTGCAAGAAGATTAAGATTGAGAAAGAAACTTGAGAATTTGGATGCACATGTTTTGGAATCCCTTTTAGAGTCTATCTAATAGAATAATGCCAAGCATATGTTTATTTTGGTGGAAACATTATCTTTTCTTGAGTTGTTATTTTTCTTTTGGTTCTTTTCGATTTTTATGTTTGGAATTTAGAATTTTTTTAAATGTAAATTGAAGTTATTTAGTTATTACTTGTGGTTTTATTTTAATTTAATTTTCACCATTAATATTCTGATAATATCTAATTTAATATTTAATGTCATAAAGTTATAAATTTTTTCTTTAAATTATTGTTGATACAATTAAGTTAGTTATTAATTTTTAATGTGTATTTATTTAAAAAAAATCTAATTATAATTTTAATTAAAGTATTATGGTTAGAATTTTAAATTTAAATTCAAATATACTTTTTTTTTAATTTTTACGTAAGCAATTAGGTTTGAGAATATTTTTTAAGAATTTATATAATTTATAAGCTACTATGCTAATTATAAAGGATTATAATAAAGTAAATATAATTACCAGTCTTATTAAGATGTGAGGTTATTTATACTATTTAAAAAAATATAATACTGTTTAAATTTTAGAAAAGGTACAATAAAGTTAATACTGTTTATGATGAAACTAAAAAAAATTATTTTTAAATTAACAAATTTCTATATTCCTAATAGACAACGAACATTTTATTAGAAAAATTTATTTAAAAATTTAAAATTTATACGAGCTAATTAGAAATTTCTATTTAAAAATTTGAAAATTGAATTTCTAATACTAATTTCTAATTAAGTAAGTTCTTAACCATTTCGATTTTTAAATTTAAATTTTTTTACTTGCCATATTTATAAATTTTTATTATTATTTTTTAGATTATCTCTCCACAATAGAAGTATTTTCATCTTTTTCTCTCTTTTTAAATATTTTTTCTAAATTTACCTAATTTATAAGGTTATTAATTTTTAGATTATATTTAATTTTATTTATTTTTATAGATAAATAATAGGATTGATATTATTTATGACGAAACTAATAAAAATTATTTTTAAATTAATAAATTCCTATATTCTTAATGAACAATAAACGTTTAATTAAAAAAGTTTATTTAAAAATTTTAAATTTGCATTAGCTAATTAGGAAATTCTATTTAAAAATTTGAAATTTAAAATTCTAATACTAATTCCTAATTAAGTGACTTCTTAACCGTTTTGATTTTTAAATTTAAATTTTTTTATTTGTTACATTTATAAATTTTTTCTATTTACTTCGTTTACATTGTTATTTTTTAGATTATCTCGGCACAACAATAGATGTACTTTCATCTTTTTCTCTCTTTTTACTTATAAGTTATTCATTTTCAATCTCTTTATTTAAGGAAATGAAAAAAAGATTTTAACTATAACTTGAATTTATTGATCGTGAGATTAAACTTATATTTATTTGAAAAAAAGATACTTTTATAAAAAATATATATTATTTTTCGTAAAATATGTTTACGTAACTAAATAAATTAGAATAAAAAGAAAATTAAAGCAACCAATGAAAATAAAAGCTGTGCGATTTTACATAGACATAAGAAGACACTAATTTCATATTCTATATGGTAAGTTAGACATGAGAAAAAATTGTAAAAAAATTAGTGTCTCAGTATTTTAAAGAGACACAAAATATATATTTTTAATAGGTGTTTGTGTATGACCATGTCTTTCATTATTTTTGTGTAGTAAACAAACACCATATATGTACTCTGTGTACTCCCGTGTCTATGTTTTGATGGACATGCATACCAAAAATAAACGCTGTCATATGTGTACTCCTGTGTACTTTATTTTTTTAATAATATCAAAAAATTAATAATAAAAATGTATTATGTATAATGTATATATATTTTTAATTGGTTAAAAAATTTATTTATTTAGTATTTTCAAGTATATATTGAAAGATGCAAGAAGTCCAAAGAGAAGCAAGATTGAAGAGAAAATTGATATTAAAAGACAAAGAAAATATAAAACGGAGCACAATTCAAGGTAGATTTTATACAAAAAAAATTAACATGTCATGAGTATTTTGGCCGAATGAAAGCCCATAAAATACAATATTCTCTATATATTATTTAGCTATTGACAAGTATTTGTCTGCATGTGAGACTGTGTGGAGAACCTTAGCGTATGATATTCATCAAAGGTGGCCTTGAATGATGAGATTAACCTTTCATTTGCCTGGAGAGCAAAATATTATCTTTAAAGATGATGACGATCTTGAAGAAATCATGGAAGAAGAGGAAGAAAAATGTACGATATTCTTAGCATGGATGGAGGCCAATAAAAAACTTGAAGCAGGTCAAACTTTGACGTATGGTGAGTTTCCAAATCAATTTGTTTATGATAGAGAATCAAGGGAATGGCATCCATGCAAAAGAGGGTATTCTATCAGGAGGTTAAATTATGTTCCACCGGGTATAGGTGATATTTATTATATGAGAATTTTGTTAGCTGTTCAGAGAGGTTGCACAACATATGAGTATATTAGAACAGTTAATGGAAATATATATTCTAACTTCCAAGATGCTTGCTATTCCATGGGACTACTGTGCGATGATAGGGAATTCATTGTAGCTATTAATGAGGTAGCTGAACTCGCATCTGGTCATCAATTGAGAAAACTATTTGCGATGCTACTGATATCTAATAGCAATAGCAATCCAGAGCATGTTTGGAATGCAACTTGGACATTATTAGCTGATGGAATACTATATGAGAGGAGAAAAACTTTGAAAAACCAAAGTATTTTACTATGTCTTTTTTTATATCAAGATTGTATTCTCTTATTATCTTTATTTTTATTAATAATATTAATAGTTTTATTTTGGAATTACTTATTAAATATTTCATAAAATCACCATGTGCTTTTACTAGGACTAAACATGACTCATGACGAATTGAAAAATCTCTGCCTTATTGAGATTGATGAGAAGATACTCAACAGCAATGCGAGATCTTTAAGAGAATATCAATTAATGCCATATCCTGAGATGTCTGATGTTCGCCTTTTTCAGAATAAGCTAATAGAGAAGGATTTAGCATATGACACAAATGAGTTGACTCATACAAACTTATATACGAAACAAAAAATGACTCATGAGTAAAGGTTAGTATTTGATGAGATACTCAACGCTGTTATTACATACTCTGGTGATTTTTACTTCTTTATGGGCATGGTGGGTGTGGTAAGATATTTATTTGGAATGGACTTTCTTCTACTATTCGGTCTAGAAGAAAGATTATTTTAAATGTTGCATCCAGTGGAATTGCTTCTTTACTCCTACTTGGTGGCAGAACGACTCATTCTAGATTTTCAATACCCATTACAATTACTGATGAATCTACTTGCAACATCAAGCATGGCAGTTTGAAGGCTGAGCTGCTGATCCAAAGTAGCTTAATAATTTGGGATGAAGCTCCAATGCTCAATAAAATGTGCTTTGAAGCACTTGATCGGACGCTCAGGGATCTTATGTCAGTTACCGATCAACATAAGACACATAAACCATTTGGTGGTAAGGTTGTTGTTCTAGGAGGTGATTTCAGACAGATACTTCCGGTGATTCCGAAAGGAAGTAGACACGATATATTGGTATCCGCTATTAACTCATCCCATCTCTGGTCATTTTGTAAGGTTCTGAAACTGCATACAAATATGAGGCTTCTAATGTCTTCTTCGGATCAAGATGAAGGTGAAATGAAGAGATTTGCTAATTGGATACTTGATGTTGGAAATGGAAATATTGGCTCTATTGTTGGTGATGAATCAGAAGTTGAAATTTCAGATGATCCATTGATTACAACTACTGATGACCATTTGGTAGACTTTGCATATACAAATTGTTGTAAAACATGTCAGATTACAGGTATTTTTAGAGTAGGGCAATTCTTGCACCCACGCTTGAGAGTGTCGAGAAGGTAAACGATTTTGTTTTGACAATCTTTCCAGGGATAGAAAAGGAGTATTTGAGCTCTAACACAATATGTCAAGCTGATGAGAATGAAGATGTACAACAAGAGTGGTTCACACCAGAGTTCTTAAATGACATAAAATGTTCGGGACTACCCAATCACAAGTTGACTTTGAAGACAGGAGTCGCTGTAATGCTACTCTGAAACATAGACCAGACTTCGGGTTTATGCAACGGGACAAGATTAATAGTTAACGAACTTGGCAGCAACGTAATTGGAGGGACGATAGTGACCGGTAGAAATATTGGAAATAAAGTGTACATTCCAATAATGAACTTGATCCCTTCAGATTCAGGATTGCCATTTAAGTTCCAACAGAGACAATTTTCATTAACAGTATGCTTTGTAATGACCATTAACAAGAGTCAGAGTCAATCATTATCACATGTAGGACTTTATTTGCCAAAATCAGTGTTCACCCATGGACAACTTTATGTTGCTTTGTCAAGAGTTAAGAGTCGCAATGGCCTCAGGGTTTTAATTCTAGACGAAGACGGTAATCCAAAGTTATCAACAACAAATGTCATGTTCAAAGAGGTTTTTAATAATATTTAGGTAAGAATAATATTATTTTCACTTTAATAGCATGTTATGATTTATACTTTTGTACAAATATTTACTATAGATATAACTAATTTATTTATAACTCCTTTTTCAGATTTGAAATGAAATGTGTAACAAAGAGCACAACATCCTATGCCAATTGCTTTTCTAATGAAGTTAGTAAGATACTAGGTTGTCGATAAATTTTTATTAGCTTTTTGATAAAAAAAATTTAGTGTAAAATTAACATGCTATTATTACAATTATATATGTTTTTATTTTTTTCATGTCTCCCTCCTTATGATTCAAGAATATTATAAACTTCAAACTCTTCTATTTATATTTTACTTTGAATAAAGATAAAACAACATATTTAACACGTTTATTATATAAGGACAATAATAGTGTTATACTAACTTTAAAAAATATATAAGTATAAAATATTATTTTTAATTTAACTTATCAAATTTAAATATAAGTCCGTGCATCGCACGGGTTTAACACTAGTTTATTTCTGTTCCTAAATTTACTTGATGCTAAAACAATTAATAAAGAAAAGACATTTAAGAACAAGCTAGTAATAGTAACAATGTCATAGTCGAGAGAACAAAATGAATGGATGGATAACTGACAGCAGATACTATAGTACTAATGATATTTACACATTTGTGGCAACTGCGAACACAGCCAAGAGTTCAATGAGATATTTATTTAAGTAGATATTTAAGGAAGTTTAGAAAGGTGATTTTTATGGGCTCTAAAAATAATATGTAATTCATTAAAAATATTAAAAATTTATATTTAATTCAAAAAAATATAAAAATAAATTATGTTTAAATATTTAAAATTTATTATAAAAATAAGTTAGAGAAAAATTAAATACGAAATAATAGATATTATAGAATTAGAACTTGTTTGAATGAGTTTTTAAAAATATTTTTTTTAAGTTATCTTTTTTTTTAAAATTTTATAAAAAAGTAAAAGTAATTTTATGTTTAGATATTTCATAAAAAATATTTTTTATTTGTCAATTATATTTAAGTATAATAATATAAAAATATATTTTGTTTATTTATTATATAATTTTTTTAAAAAACCTTTAAAAATGTAAATTTTAGTTTTTCAAAAAAATTGTTTTTTAATATTTTTAGTGCTTTTACTATTAAAAATTTATCAAACATGTTAAAAAATATCATTTAGTCAATTTTAAAAATTATCAACTTAACCACACTCAAACAAGTACTTAACCATTTAGTAATAAAAAAAAAAAAGATATAAAAAAGTTAAAGTGTGTAGAAGAGTACAAAGTAGCGAGTAGAGTGATTCTCTCAATCATGTTTTAATTATTTAGTAAAATATAATTTTTTATCATTTAATATATTTTTTTATTTTTATTTTTGTCTAACTTCAAAATATAAAGTAAGAGATAATATTTTATTAAATAATTAAAAAAAATCAAGAGGATCTATTTTTGTTAACTAACCAATAACTAATAAAATATTTAACTAACTTGAGTTAATTGATTAATCAATTTTCTCATTCATCTAAGTAAATGTGGAAGATTTTAATTTCATTTTGTGAATACAATAACTTATTAATCAACAATAAATTTTTAAATAAAAAATAAATATGTTAAATTAGTGCCGGATTAAGAAATTGGGTGAAAAAATAATAAAATATTTGAAAGTTGAGAAAAAAAAATATTCGGCTTGGTTTGGTAAAATTTTTTGAAGAGGTGTACAAGCTTCTAAGTTTGTATTTAGTCAATCAAAAAGATCATTTTATAATTTTTAAAAAATTGGAGTACTTTTAAAAATAACTAGGCTTGGTTTGGTAAAGCTTTTCGAAGATGTGCTTGTACTTTCTTGTATTCGCAGCTTTTAAAGATTAAGGTGCTTTTGAAAACATCAAGATAGAGTTTTTCAAAGTTGGCTTTTACTTTTCAAAATTTAAAAGTCTAATATAACCTTATATGTTAACTAATTTCAAATTTAATACTTACATTTATGTGTATTTTTTAATTTTAAAAACTATTTTACCAAAAGCTATTACTTGTGTTTATTGAACGCTATTTTTTAATTTGATCTATTAAATATAAATGTTACAACTTTTAAAAAATCATCTTTAAAAAATCAACTTTTATAAATTAATTTTTAAAAAGTAAAGACTTTACCAAATTAAGGCTGGATTTGGTAAAACTTTTACTTTTGAAAGTAGCTTATCTACAGCACTTGTATTTGGTAAAATCAAATTAAAAATGACTTTTAACAAGCATAAATACCACAATTATATTTGGTAAAACAACTTTTAAAACTTAAAAAAAATTATAATAAATATATTTATAACAAAAGAATAATTTATTTTTTTAAATTCTTTACAATTTTATATAATATTTTAAAATAAAATAATTTTAAAATAAAAATTCATAATAAACATTAATATAATAGATGACCTCTTTTATTTTTTAACTTTAAAATTTTATATAAGTATCATAAAAATTTATTTTATCCTAAACATTATCATTAAAAATACTAAATTACCTAACTCAAATTTTAGAGACTAATAGTTTAAATATTTATTTGATTGTACTAATATAAATAGAGTTATTATTAGTCAATAATAAAATTTGTATGTAATCCAATGTTAGTATTGAGTATGTCCATCATCTACCTATATATATCGGCTCACCTTTACAGATCAAAAAAATAGAACACATATCTCAAATAAACAACTCTTGTGTGTGTTGTTATTATAGTTTTGACTAATGTTCATGCAAAGAAAATTTTATGATTGATTTTTATAAACCAAGTCAACCTCATAAAACCAAGTCAACCTCTTCACATTTCAAAGAACGTGTGTGTTGTTATTATAGTTTTGACTAATGTTCGTGCAAAGAAAATTTTATAATTGATTTTTATAAACCAAGTCAACCTCTTCACATTTCAAAGAACAAATAAAAAACAAACAAACATAATAGATATACTGAAACGATACAAGAACAACGCACAAAAAAATATTATAAATAGATAGAAGTTCATATCTAATATGTGATAGAGATGTATTTGTGTTGAAATTTGTGAAGATTATGTTGAAAAATAAAAAATATATGAAGACTGTGTTAGAATTTGTGAAAGTTAGGATGAGAAGTTAGAAATATATGATAATTTCAATGGCAATATAATAGCGAAAAACATGTGCGGGAAAAATAAATAAAATTTGATAATCACAAGCTAGCCTTGGAAAGCTCCCGCTTAGGTGCTTTCAAAAGCACCCCTAACTTTTAAAAGTCGCAAACACAAGCACTTGGACTTTTTAATTTACCAAAGGTAAAATGAGGTGCTTGTGTTTTTAAAAAAGCACACGCACCTCTTGAAAAAGTTTTATCAAACCCAGTCTAAGTCATAAGATGAAGCTTTTTAAAGTTTGTTTGTGCTTTTCAAAATTTAAAAATATAATATAACCTCATATATTAACTAATTTTTAAATTTAACACTTTTATAGTATTTTTAAATTTTAAAAACTATTTTACCAAATGTAATTGTTGTTACTTGTGTTTACTAAAAGTAATTTTAATTTGATTTACCAAACATAAATACTATACTTTTTAAAAAACTATCTTTTAAAAAAAATCATTTTTCAATAAAAAAATCTTTTTTTAATAAAAAATATCTTTTTTATTTTTTTAGTGTGTTTGACAAATTTTTAATAGTATAAGTAAAAATACTAAAAAAATAAAAAATATTTTTTAAATTATAATTTATATTTTTTTTTAAAATTATTTTTCACATAATAAATAAATAAAAAATACTTTTATCTTATTTTATCTAAATATAATTAATAAATTAAAAAAATTATATAAAATATCTAAATATAAAATTATTTTTATTTTTATAATAAATTTTCTTAAAAAATTATCATTATTTTTTTTTCGAAAATTACGTCCAAACAAATCTTTTATAACCTACTTTTAAATTTTAAAAAATAAAAGTTTTACAAACTAAACCAATTTACTGACGGCGAAAAAAAGGGGTAACAAAAAGGTGGGAAATTGGCATCGCGTGATATCATATATATAACACACAGCACAACTCAAACAATATCTTTCTGCAATTGCATCTTATTATACACACTCAGCTCTCATATCTGAACCCAAAACCCCCTCTCTTCTCTTTTGTGGGTTCAGACTTCAGAGTGAGTTGCAAATTTTCAAGCAATTCAACCAATCTCAGAATTTATGGACTCGGTGGCTTTTGGACTCGCATCTCCTCCTTTTCCCTCACCCACGCGCCGCCTCCCTTCCAAACCTCACGCGCCACCTTCTTTCCCTTGTTTCCGCCGATTGCCGCTTCTTCTCCCTCGGCTTCGCCACTTTCCCCCTCCTTCTGCTGCCAACAGCACCCTCACCGCCAATTCGGTATGGATCCCTTATTCCCTTCCCCTTTCTCTTCAATTTGGTACTCTCTACACTAACACTAGAGCTTGATGCATTGTTTAAATTGCAATTGCTTCATACTATACCATAACAGAAATCAACTAACTTAACTAGGCGTAACTAACTCACCCTACCATAACAGAAATATAACCGATATAACTAACTAATTAAGTTAATACTAATGCTATTATGCTACCTTCTGCCGCACCCAAGGCTGATAACTTTTTTGTTAGGGAAAAAAACACCACCTTAATATGAATTTATGATGAAGATTATGGTAACGAAAGCTTCACATGGTGTGTTTATGCAGCGAAGAGGTGGTTATTACACAGTTGGTGACTTTATGACAAAGAAAGAGGAGTTGCATGTGGTAAAGCCCACAACAACTGTGGATGAAGGTATATTTCTTTGTAGTTTAAACTTTTATCGTATTTCATGCCTGTCTTTTTATTTTTTACCTTTGAACTTCTGAATGTTATTGTCCAACAGCTCTGGAAATTCTTGTTGAGAATAGGATAACTGGCTTTCCTGTCATTGATGATAATTGGAACTTAGTGAGTATTCTTACCCATTTTTAGTGTGTTACTTTGAACACATGATAATATGTTTATATAGTTATATCTCTGCTATTTTTATTGAATTTCTGTTAAAGCAGCTTGTAAAAGACACAATACTATGACTTATAAGTAAAATTTAGAGCTATACTCGCTTGAAAGAAAACTACAATAGCCGCATTTGCTCTGCAGATGTAACTTGGAGGCAATGATTCCTTAGAAAGTGAATATAACAAACATTGAATGTGTTAATATTCTCACATGCTTTTGTTCCTTACAGCATTCATTTCTATTAAAAAAAATTGATGCAATTAATTCAGCAAAATATTGCGGAACTAAAGCTTCTTTAATATTCTGCAGGTTGGTGTTGTTTCAGACTATGACTTGTTAGCACTGGACTCAATATCAGGTAAATTGATTCAAAGAAATAATATCGGATAATATGAATAATATTATCAGGTAGGTGTTGTCTGAGAGTCATTTAGCAACTTTCAGATTTCAGTGAAGTTTTGGAACCCAGATGCTTTTTTCTTGTTCCTGAACCGGGGCCCTGATGGCTTAATGAAAGTGTGTGGTGCTGGTTTCAGGTGGTGCAGGTCATGGGCGAAAAGATAACAGCATGTTTCCTGAAGTTGACAGCTCTTGGAAAGTATGTTAAAAGTTACTTTTCCTCGGATAGTTTATCCATGCTGTTCTTATTCATTTTTTGGACTTCAATGCAACTAGTTGGTAGTCTTATTCCTTCTTCTAAGATTACTAAGTTAAGTTTAGTTTACTCGGTAGGTATTTTGGACCTTGGAGAGCTAGGCTACTGTGAACTGGAAAAGCAAAACCAGTATATACTACCATTACATATATGAAATATAACTGGGCATTCTTACCTGCATCCTAAATAATCCACACCAAATTTTGTAGTTGTCGCTCCATCATTGAGGTCTTTATAACCTTGGCTACGTTCCATTTTCTCTCGGTTCATACAAGCTGAGTAAGAATTTTTAATGACTAGTAAATCTTGTGTTTATTAAGGGGATAGAGGGTTCGTTTATTTGCGAGTATAGGTCTCTGTGACTCTCTTTCTCCCTATTGTCCTTTTCTACCATACTACCCTTTTTCCGTATTTTTACTAATCCCAGTATGAGGGGTTGATGCAGGTTTGAGTTCTCAAATAAGCTGATATAATCTCATTTTCAGTAACTACTGATTTGTGATTACTAGCACTAATTATTATACTTTACTAATTAAATCCATGTAGCTACATTCATCGTGAATTAGGAAGAAAGGTTTGATATGGAGAAAGTTCTCATTTGTGTATCAAAAAGCCCCTCATTCAGTATTGGCTAAATATAACAATACATATTATATAATATGTTGCTTACGGAAATTACTTATTCAGAGTGGCTAAACATGTTGAACGTATTTTATGTTTCTTGCTCTGAAGTTTCAAGTAATATATTTGATATATCTCGTTCTTATTAAGCCTGATCTATTTGTTGGGATCTGTGCAAATTATCCTGAAGCCAAGCAAACCCTGACTCTGCAGGCATCTAACCTAACTCCTCCCTGTGTTTGCCTCAAATTGCTCAATTTATTTGCAACAATCTCAATCCACTATTAATGAAAGATCATGTGGAAAGAGGGAGCGGGAAATAAATAAATAAATATAATATCTTCGTGGAAAGCTAAGTAGAATAGATGTGGATAGCATACAGAATATGGCAACCACAGAGACACGGTGCCACAGAAAAAATGCAGGGGTTGTCCATTCCGTTGTTATTTTCAAATGTTGTCTGTCTTATACATGATACCTCCAATGTGGGGGACAAACCCTCATGGACGGTAATACCAGCATTCCAAATTATAGTACAACACTACAAGTAGTTCGGAAATTATTAGTATTGTGTAGCTTATGATACCTAGGTTTGGCTAATATTCTGGGGTGGTGTTTGATCATGTGTATGTATATGTATGTATACAGACATTCAATGAGGTTCAGAAACTGCTGAGTAAGACCAATGGCAAGGTCATCGGCGAATTAATGACCCCTGCACCCATGGTGGTTAGGGAAACAACTAATCTCGAGGATGCTGCTAGGTTCTTCTTCCTTCTTTTGTACTTGTTCAATTTTTAGATATCCTACGTGGCTTTAACTAATTTGGTACTTTGAAAAATTAATGTATTTATGTCTAGATTGTTGCTGGAAACAAAATTTCGACGGCTTCCGGTTGTAGATGCCGAGGGTAGGCTGGTAAGTATGGCTCTTCTGATCCATTTTGTTTGGTTATTTCTTTACCTTGTTTTCTGAAGGATGCCTGTGAATGATTTGAAGGTGGGAATTATCACGAGAGGAAATGTTGTTAGAGCCGCACTTCACTTCAAAAAAACTAACCAAAACAAAGCATGATAGCAAGAATACTGGAAAAATACATTTATTGCTAGATTTCGTGCAGTAATCCGATTCAAGTATTCACATAAGATTGGCTTCGTTTATTAGAATTATTGAAATTTTGGCTTAGGCATGAATGTATATCTTTTAAGATTGTTTCGCTGCTAGACTTACATTTGTCATTGTCAATATATTTAAAGTGAAATCATTATTTATTATTATTGATCATCGGTATGTTCCCATTGTATTAAAAAAGTACAATAGACGAATTCACACCTAGGTGATAATGACATTGAAGATGGTGTGAGTTTGGCTCTTGCATGAATATGTCAAAGACAAAAATCTACCCCTACAATGCAACTTAACAGCAACATTAAAAATGGGTTAGTTGTTGAGCTGAAACGAAGACTTGATGGCCCATCACATAGGTAATTGAATTGCTAAAATATTCATTCTCTGAAATTGCTTAGGGTCTAGCCAGGGGTGGTTATAGTCTACACTCAACAGTCTACACACAAATCTACTTTAATTGTATTCGGTGCGCTTTTCCTTTTGCGTTGGGGAAAATAAAGCCAAAATCTCCCTGAGAATAGAGGTGGAGGAAGATGTCTTGTTCCCTCCCTCGTTGAATTTGTAAGTTTTGTCTTTTTGCCTTTGTGTGAATCTTTTTTAATCTCCTTTTGGCGGATTCAGTCACACTTATGCATCTTAACATCTTTTGAGATGATGAGATTTTTTTAATTGATCAATCACACACTTACGTCAAGCACGATGTAATCCTGATCCACACAGGACCACAACCCTCAAAGCCTGCCTTAATAATAATAAAGAAAGAAAGACAAGAAGTAGCAAATCTCTAATTCTCCGCTAATCATGGACTAATCCCTGGATACCACAACTCAAAAGGGGTCATAGATCCTAGCGAAGAGGATATGGGATACAGCTCAGAGTGAAATCAGAAATCGTCTGCCAATTTGTTAATGGAATGAATGAATTGAGTTGAGGAGCTGTAATTTTGCTTTCACATGGACACATGCCTTTCTAATATGTATATTTATATAGGAATTGGATACAACAAGAGTGTGAGGGAAATGGTGCTTGGACGACAAAACCGATTAGAGCGACCCCATGCATCATCCATCGTTATCGAGTGGGCACAGCATTTTTGCATTTTCTCATTCGGCTAAAACAGTGCTGAACCAGAAAAATACCTAACTCCCCCTTCTCTCATCAAATCTTATCATATTATTATGACACACTTTAGTGGTTAGCATGCCTCTCTCTCCTTTTCCCCACCCAACTCCCCCGGCCACCCTCTGTCAATAATTCAAAATAAATCATAATCTAAAACAACGAAGAAGGCTAATCACTACTTAATTTACATTTTAACATTTTTACAACGCCAAAATTTCTTCAGAAAAAAGAAAGAAAGAAACTAGCAAGGAAGAAGAAAAAGATAAAAGAGTTACACTAATCCACACCCGAAAAGGACCTTGGGCCTCATCAATAACAATCACTATCCTTTTGCCTCCGCCGTTACACCACCTTCCCATGGCGCACGTTAGCGTGTTGGAACAACAACGTAACAGCAGCAACAAGGGACAAGACAAAACCAAAACACCCTTCTTTTCTTTAATTCATCTCCCATTCACAATCTTCGGGTTCTGGTATCTTGTTCAAATCAACCCGCTCCGCAAAATCTCCGGACCGCCCCGATATAAGCTCCTGCGGCGGCGCAGCTAAGTGGTGGTGGTGAAGAGTGGCGGCCTGGAGGGCATCGACTCTGGCGCCGACCTCGGTGGCTTTCTTCCTTATGGAAGCGGCGGACATGTCGCAGGCGCCGACAAGGGAAGGAGGGGGTTCTCCGGCGAGAAGCTCGGGGAAGTTGAGGCGGGCGGAGGGTCCTCGGAGGTAGAAGACGGCGGTGTCGTAGGCTCTTGCGGCGGCGATAGGGGTTGAGTATGAACCGAGCCAAATCCTTGAACGCTTGTTTGGTTCTCTAATCTCATCGACCCACTTCCCCCACTTCCTCATCCTTATCCCTTTATACCTTCTCTCTCCGCCACCACTCTCCGCCACTCTCTTCCTCGTCCCTCTCTCACCTCCTTCACCCTCCATCTCTCTTGAAATCTAGAAACCTAACGAGTAGAAAACACGGTAGCCAAAGCTAATAGCTGAAGAAGAAGAAGAAGAAGAAGAAGAAGAAGGTTACGGAGAGAGAAAGAAAGAGAGAGAGAGAGAGAGAGAGAGAGCATTCATGGGACTTTGCCCACTAAGGTTGTCATCTGAGTAAACCTCCACGTCGATTTTCTCTCTCTTTCTTCTGTTTTATACTCCTCCAGACTTCTAAGTTGTAACCGAACATGGATCAATTAACTACGACATAAATATATTCGCTACTACTGCCTGCTTTTTTATATTTCTTTCTTTCTTTTTTTTAGTAAATAATAATTCACCGACAAAATCACTATCCTTTATTTTTTATTTTCTTTTTTTTTTATATAAGTTTTCTCTTTCAGACATAAAAACAAAGCAAAACCTTCTTCTTGTTATGCGTATTAATTAATGAATGAATGAATGAATGAATGGGTTTCCTTTTTCCTCGTTTGATATTTGTGACACCTAATCACACGAACCGACCCTTTTCTCTTAATAAACCGCCTTCTGCAAAATCAAATCAGATGCTTCTTCCTTCATTCATTACCCCTCTCGTAAATTACCAACATACATACAACATGTGATTTTCATCTAAGAACCGATAGAAATATGTCAACTTTACTTCTTTTTACCCATTTACAAATAAAAAATTGCCTTTAAATTACTTGGGTAATTTACTCATTAAATCATTTGAAATTCAAAACTATTTGATTATTCTAAAAATAAATCCAGTATAAATTTATCTTCTCATATTAGATGTAAATCGTTAATTTTTTTCATGATATATAAATATTCTCCCATAAAAACAAAATTAATATCAGCAATTTATCATGTACAAATTGTGGTAATAAATCGTTGGCTTAAACTAATAAACTATAATCAATGAATAATTATATGCATGAATAAACCGATAATTCACGATTTACATAAAATATGAGAAGACAAATTTATACTGAATTTGTTTTTAGGATAATTCGGATAATTTTAGATTCCAAATAATTTAAATGATTAAATTACTCAAAATACTACTTATCCAAATTTTCGAACAATTTTTTTATTTTTATTCAATCGTTAGAAACTCAAAATTAGTTTATTCAATATAAAATTTATATTACTTTTAGAAACTTTAACAAATAAGTAAGCATTTAAAATTTTTAAATTGTAAACCTGCTCATCATATTCATAAATCAATGAGAGATTAGTTAATGTCCTTTAAAAATTTATCACATATTGGAAATTAGTTGAAATTATGCATGTATACAAAAAATTTACTATATTCTTCATTTCTTCTGATTA